>NC_083329.1:13038944-13245541 GCF_963455315.2 Globicephala melas
CCACCCACGCTCTCATATGGGGCCTCATCTCCAGGAGGAAAGGGCACCTGCTTGCCATGTGCACAGAGATGCTCTCCCATGTGCCAGGCTGTGTGCCATCTGAGCTGTGTCTCCCCAGAGGGGGGCGCCCTTTTTCTCATACAAAGGGGATGCATGGGCCAGTAGTGTCTGTGTGCATGAGCTGGACCCTGTTCCTTGGGCCCCGTCGCGGTCACTGTCCATTTTCCTCCCTTCCCTGCCCTGCTCTGGGCCCCTGCAGCTGACTCCTCCAAATCTAGCTCCTTGGCCTTATTGCCGGTTGGGTTTGGCCAGTGGGTAGCTCTGCCTGAGGTCACAAGGCTGGAGCAGAGAGAGGCTGGGCTTCAGCGCGAGCCCAGCTTCAGCGCAGCGCCTCTGATGAAGATAGCATCTCCCAGGACCACAGCTCCTGCCAGGAGCCTTCTTCAGGATTCCACACTCTTGGGGGTGGTAACAGCTTCCCGCTATTGTGAGTGTCTGCGTGCCTCAGCCGCCATTGTTTGTTTCTTTCAGTCCGCCCACACCTCTGGCATATCCCTCCTTTATTGTCTCTTTATTCAAACCATTTGGAGGGAGATTTTATTTCCTACTGGGACCCTGACTACTGCTGATCCAGGGCAAGTGTGTGTGTGTGTGTGTGTGTGTGTGTGTGTGTGTGTGTGTGTGTGTGTGTGTGTGTGTGTGTGTGTGTACTGGGTCACAATGTAAAATATATTTCTTACTGTGAGTTACAATTTTTAAAAAGTGTAAGAGCCACTGACCTAGGGGAATTCTAATGCAAAACAGCTTGGGGAATGCAGGCCGAGGGTGAGCTGAGGAAGGCCTCAGCGGGGAGGCCAGGCTGAGCGAACTTGGTGAGGAAAAGCACTGGGCTGAGAGTTGGGACTGATGGGGCTTCTTCCACCTCAGGCCAAAATACAGGCCCTGAACTCCATGACCTGTGAGCTCCAGCCAGCACTAACTGGCTAAGATTCTGTTTTGGAAGTTGATTTATTTGCATATTCCAACACCCACATCTATGAACATCATACATATTTTTAATCTAAGAAAATATCAAAGTGACATCTACAGCCTGTTTGAAGGAATTAATAGTCCCCGCTTGGGCCTCTTCCTCTGCTGATCGAGTTCTTTCACACCCTAGCGGCCCCTTGGATTTCATGCTAAACCACATTACATCGCGTGTGTCCCCTCGAATTCCCCAATCATGAGTCACTGTCTTCCCCTGAATATTTTTATACCTAACTCATGATCAGGCTGCCTTGCCAAAATTGTGAGCAAATGCTGTCCACAGTCGCCCCTCGGAGAGGGGGGCAGGCCTGGAGGCTGTGGATAAATCCTGCAGACTCTCTTAACGAGGCCCTGAGTCCACATCCCATGGGCCACAGCAAAATGCCCCTGGGAGAAGAGGATCCCCAACCCTGGGCCCACTCCCACTGAGGCTGGGTCAAGAGCCAGGCACGGTTCACGGAGATCAGATCATCGCATGAATGGTGTTGTCTGCAGGCTTTTCCCCAGGAGTCTTCCCAGCCACAATGATACTGTGTCTCCCCATCAATGACAGTGCACGCCAGTGTGCAACTAGCACTTGGCTCCTCAGATTTGCAAGATGGAGCCCATGCTTGTAACTGATAGATAGTTGTTCCACAAGGAAGAAGGGCAGCACAGCTGCTAGCCTGATGTGGGCCAGGATACGGATACTCTGTTGACTGTTCCCAGCCTGGACCCAGCCTGGAAGCACATGGCATAGTAGAGAGACACACTGTGGCCTCAGAAGGATCTGAGTTCGAATCCCGTATCTGCTGTCTCTTAGTTGTAGGACATTTGCCCATCCTTTAGCCTTCCTGAGCAAACAAGTTCCCATGCGTTAAACCAGAATGGCACTGCCTGCTGTAAAGGGTTACAGCAAGAATTAAATAAAGCATCATATGCAGAGTACTGAGCCCCTACTGGACACAATCAATACCTGTTATGAAGTGTTTAAGCAGGCAGGCACTGCAGTGAAACCACCTATAACCAAATCTCAAATCAAAACTCCGCCATTTACTAGCGCTGAGACTTGGGCAAGTTACTGAATCTTACTGAATCCTCCCTTTTCTCATGTTTGAAATGAGGCAAATAACAGTACCTACCTTCCACAGTGGCCTAGAGGAGTAAATTAATTAAATGAGACGAGTGGTAAGAGAAGTTACATGGTAGGATAATACTCATAAATTTAAAATAAATTTAAATTCTTATTGGAATAATGCTGGACTTAAAAAGTTGCAAAAGTAGTATAAAGAATTTGCATAGACCGTTTACTCAGCTGCCTCAAATGTTAACATTTTCCCAACTTGCTTTATCATTCTCTCTGTTTCTCTCTAATATATACAAATTTATATGTGTATAAGTTTAATTTTTTTCTCTGAATTTTTGAGGGTAGGTGGAGGCATAATGCCCTTTTATCTCTATTTTAATGTGTATTTCTTTTTTTTCTTTTTTTAACAAATATTTATTGAGTATATATGGTGTACTGCTATAAAGTGAATGGTTTATTTATTTATTTATTTTTGACTGCGTTGGGTCTCTGTTGCTGCACGCGGACTTTTCTCTAGCTGCAGTGAGTGGGGGCTACTCTTCCTTGTGGTGCGCAGGCTTCAGTAGTTGTGGCTTGCGGCTCTAGAGCACAGGCTCAGCAGCTGTGACGCACGGGCTTTGTTGCTCCGTGGCACATGGGATCTTCCCAGACCAGGGCTCGAACCCATTTCCCCTGCATTGGCAGGCGGACTCCCAACCGCTGCACCACCAGGAAGCTCAATGTGTATTTCTTAAAAAAAAAAAAAGACATTCTCCTACATAACCACAGTGCAATTATCAAAATCAGGAAATTGCCATTGATAAAATAGCATTTATCTAATGTACACACTTTGTTCAGATTTCACCAACTGTCACACCACGGTCCTTTTCCTGGTCCAGAATCCAATCCAAGATAACAGTTCATTTACTTGTCATGTCTCTTTACTCTCGCTGAATCTGGAACAGTCTTCCAATTTTATCTTTCATGATCTTGACCATTTTGAAGAGGAAAAGCAGTTTTTTTGTGACATGTCCTTCAATTCGAGTGTGTCTCAGTTTTTCTCATGACTGGGTTCCGGTTATGCATTTTCATGAGGAAAACCATGGTAAGGGTGTTACACTGTCTCAGAGCACCACATGGGGAGACAAACAATGTTGACTTGTCTCTGTTACTGTAATGTTCACTTTGATCCTTAGTTCATCCGGTGTCTCCAGGTTTCTCTACTGTAGAGTTACCATTTTCCTCTCTGTAACTAATCAGTATCTTGTGGAGAAAGACTTTGAAACGATGTAAATATCCTGTTTCTCATCCTAACTTCAACCAATAATGTCAGCGCCCATTGATGATTCTTGCCTGAAACAATTATAACTACAGTAGATGTCAAATGTTAATTTTCAATTCCATCATTCTTTCTACATCTATTGTTTGAAAGCTACTATAATGAAAAGCTTCCCTCCTCTTTATTTATTCATTTATTTATTTATCATGAGTATGAAGTCATAGATTCTTATGGATCTATGAACTATGAACCTGCAATCCCATGAACTGTTAAGAGAAGTATTAGAGTTTGCAGTGGCTGATCCAGGCTATTGCCCGAGATCCACAGTAATTCAAGTGCTCTCTCTTCTACCATTAAAAATACCTATTATTGGGCTTCCCTGGTGGCGCGGTGGTTGAGAGTCTGTCTGCCGATGCAGGGGACACGGGTTCGTGTGCCGGTCCGGGAGGATCCCACGTGCCGCGGAGCGGCTGGGCCCGTGAGCCACGGCCGCTGGGCCTGCGCGTCCAGAGCCTGTGCTCCACAGCGGGAGAGGCAACAACAGTGAGAGGACTGCGTACCGCAAAAAAAAAAAAAGACCTATTATTAATTTCTTTTTTTTTTTCACATCTTTATTGGAGTATAATTGCTTTACAATGTTGTGTTAGTTTCTGCTGCACAACAAAGTGAATCAGCTATACATATACATATATCCCCATATCTCCTCCCTCTTGAACCTCCCCCCCACCCTCCCTATCCCACCCCTCTAGGTGGTCACAAAGCACCGAGCTGATCTCCCTGTGCTATGCAGCAGCTTCCCACTAGCCATCCATTTTACATTTGATAGTATATACAGGTCAGTGCTACTCTCTCACTTCGTCCCAGATTCCCCTTTCCCCCCACACTCCCGTGCCCTCAAGCCTGTTCTCTATGTCTGCATCTTTATTCCTGCTCTGCCACTAGGTTCATCAGTACTGCTTTTTTAAATTCTGTATGTATGTGTTAGCATACAGTATTTGTTTTTCTCTTTCTGACTTACTTCACTCTGTATGACAGACTCTAGGTCCATCCACCTCACTACAAATAAGTCAATTTTGTTCCTTTTTATGGCCGAGTAATATTCCATTGTATATATGTGCCACATCTTCTTTATCCATTCATCTGTTGATGGACATTTAGGTTGCTTTCATGTCCTGGCTGTTGTAAATAGTGCTGCAGTGAACACTGTGGCACGTCTCTTTTTGAATTATGGTTTTCTCAGGGTATATGCCCATTAGCGGGATTGCTGGGTCATATGGTAATTCTATTTTCAGTTTTTTAAGGAAGCTCCATACTGTTCTCCATAGTGGCTGTATCAATTTACATTCCTACCAACACTGCAAGAGCGTTCCCTTTTCTCCACACCCTCTCCAGCATTTGTTGTTTGTAGATTTTTTGATGATGGCCATTCTGACTGGTGTGAGGTGATACCTCATTGTGGTTTTGATTTGCATTTCTCTAATGATTAGTGATGTTGAGCATCTTTTCATGTGTTTGTTGGCCATCTGTATGTCTTCTTTGGAGAAATGTCTATTTAGGTCTTCCGCCCATTTTTGGACTGGGTTGTTTGTTTCTGTGATACTGAGCTGCATGAGCTGCTTGTATATTTTGGAGATTAATCCTTTGTCAGTTGCTTCATTTGCAAACACTTTCTCCCATTCTGAGGGTTGTCTTTTCATCTTGTTTATGGTTTCCCTTGCTGTGCAAAAGCTTTGAAGTTTCATTAGGTCCCATTTGTTTATTTTTTTTTTATTTGCATTACTCTAGGAGGTGGGTCAAAAAGGATCTTGCTGTGACTTGTGTCATAGAGTGTTCTGCCTATGTTTTCCTCTAAGAGTTTTATAGTGTCTGGCCTTACATTTAGGTCTTTAATCCATTTTGAGTTTATTTTTGTGTATGGTGTTAGGGTGTGTTCTAATTTCATTCTTTTACATGTAGCTGTCCAGTTTTCCCAGCACCACTTATTGAAGAGGCTGTCTTTTCTCCATTGTATATTCTTGCCTCCTTTATCAAAGATAAGGTGACCATATGTGTGTTGGTTTATCTCTGGGCTTTCTATCTTGTTCCACTGATCTATATTTCTGTATTTGTGCCAACACCACACTGTCTGGGTTACTGTAGCTTTGTAGCATAGTCTGAAGTCTGGGAGCCTGATTCCTCCAGCTCTGTTTTTCTTTCTCAAGATTGCTTTGGCTATTCAGGGTCTTTTGTGTTTCCATACAAACTGTAAAATTTCTTCTTCTAGTTCTGTGAAAAATGCCATTGGTAATTTGATAGGGATTGCATTGTATCTGTAGATTGCTTTGGGTAGTATAGTCATTTTCACAATATTGATTCATCCAATCCAAGAACATATTTCTCCATCTGTTTATGTCATCTTTGATTTCTTTCATCAGCGTTTTATAGTTTTCTGAGTATAGGTCTTTTGCCTCCTTAGGTAGGTTTATTCCTAAGTATTAAAAATACCTATTATTAATTTCAGTGATGACCACTATATACTAAATATTTGCCATGCTTCAGGCACAAGCTAAGCATTTTACTCACATTATCTCATTTAATTCTCACAATGAGCCTATGAGGCAATCCCACTATTTTAGATGTGGAAACTGGTGCTTTGGAGAGGTTAATATGCTAAAATCAACAGTAAGAGGAGGACTCAGGATTTGAACACGGTCTGTCTCCTGAGTCCTGGGACTTAACACTTTCATGTGGAAACTTCATAAAGCAGTAGAGAGATGGTTTTGTCTCGGCCCAGGTCCCCAGCCTGGGCAGGGGTCCAGGATGCCTCCTTGCCAAGGACCTCAAAAGTTCTGCACAAGCGCAGCCTAGGATGCGGGGACCTTTCAGTTCTCAAAGGCCTCCAGGGGTGTCCCTGGCTTCTTAGAATGCCAGGGTTCAGGTGCCTCTGAGAGCCTCCTCACCAGGCCCTTCCCCTGGCAGAAGGGGGAAATGAACCAAGAAAGGGAATGTCACTTGTCAGGGGTCTCACAGAAAGGTTAAGGGGTCCAGTGACACTGTCAAAACTACAGCAAAGAACAGAGGCAGCACCAATCCCAGAAGCATTTCTGCAATGACCAAAGGCCACGACATTGAACCAGAGATAACTTCTGGTTGCCTCAGCCCCAGCATCCCTGGTCTGGCCTAGTTCACTGCCCACAAAGTATGCCAATGTTTGTGCATGCCTTTGACCTGCCTACACCCCACTTCCTCCCAACCACTGGGTCAGGGCATAATGTGGGACGTTTCTAGCCACATCTGACCACAGAGTACCAGTTTGACTTAAATAAGGACCCACTGGCTTTCTGTTCTATTGCGGCAAAATATACATAACATAAAATTTACCATTTTGTCAATTTTAAGTATACGGTTCAGTAGCTTTAAGTACCTTCACATTGTGGTGCAATTGTCACCACTATCCAGCTGCAGAACATTTTCATCATCCTAAACTGCAACTCTGTGCCCATTAAACAGTAACTTCCCATACCATCGCCACCCCCAGCCCCTGATAACCTCTGTTCTACTTTCAGTCTCTGTGAATTTGACTATTTTAGGTACCTAATACAAGTGGATTCATACAGTATTTGTCTTTTTGTATCTGGCTTCTTTCAGTTAGCACGAGGACATCTTCAAAGTTCATCCGTGCTGTAGCGTGTATCAGAATTTCGCTTCCTTCTAAGGCTAAATAACATTCCAGTGTATGTACATACCACATGGGCTTTATCCATTCATCCATCGATGGACATTTGGATTGTTTTTGCACCTTTTGAGTGCTGCTAAGAACACGGGTGTGCAAATATCTGTCTGAGTCCCTGCTTTCAATTCTTTGGGGTATATACCCAGAAGTGGACTTGCTGGACCATATGGTAATTCTATGTTTAATTTTTGAGGAACCGTCATATTGTTTTCCAAGGACCGAATGGCTTTTAACACACCAGCGCCCCAAATACGCCCTCTCCGCCCACACCCACCCTGCTTTATTTCAGACTTCAGAGCCGCGGAGTGGATAACAATAATGAGCTTCCGCTTTAGCCTCAAGGGATTGGGAGACCCACCGGAAGCACCACTCCACCTGTACAGAAGAAGCCTAACAGCTCCACATTTTGGCAAATGGAACTCTGACTCTCAGCATCGTCCATTGGTGACTTCCACGGTGAACAGGAAAAGAGGCTTCACCAGATGAGAGTGCAGATGCAGGAGGCACTCCACCTCTGCAGACCCAGAAGGAACGACGGGAAAGCACACAGAGAACCACAGCCACAAAAATACGAGTGTCTGCTCCGCGCCTCTAATTATGATCCAGTGTCTCCATGGCCCCTGGGGACTGGGGACTTGTTTGTTCGAGCTGACATATCTACTATTACTCTTTAGGTAGTTAGCAGCGTTATTTGCCGCATTCATTAACAAGTATCACCGTATGGATTTCTAAACAGCAGCTCCGCTTTAGCTAAGGAGCCCCAATAGTGTAATACTTTACATATTTTATAGCAAGACAATTAAGCAATGTCTTGCTTTTATAGCAGACCTTAAAATAAATCATTTAGGATACAAAGAAGAGACGGGAATAAGAGTACCTACAGTATGTTTGTGGTTAGAATTGGGGAAGTTTAACTCTCCTTCACCCAATCTCCTGTTACACACGTGCACACACTCAGTCTACAGAGAAATAAAAGGTTTGCCGTGCTTTCTTGCCCAATTTCCCAGCTTCATAATTAGAGACTACTTAAGTAATCTGCGCATGGTTCCCATGCAGACAAGGGAAAAAGAAGAGAAGGGAAAGAAGAGAAAAGAAGCAGCAGGCTGGGTTTTGTCTTTATAAGCAGGGAGAAATGGAAAATGCTAGTATGTATTGAAAGTCTACCTCTGCCGAGCTTTCATCCCCACCCCTCATTGAATTTTCATGAAACCCTGCAAATAGGTATTAGTATTCCCATTGTATAGATGAAGAAACTGAGACTTAGGGAGATTATTGCTTGCTCAAGGTCACCCAACTTGTAAGTGGCTGTGCTAGGATTTAAAACTAGATCTGCATGATTCCAAAGACCTGATCTTCCCAGGATTCTGTGTCAACAGCAGAGGAAGAATCCCCATCCCCACCGCTTATCTGCTAGTTTTGCAAAATATTCTGGTCTTCCCAGGAACATGGGAGTGAACTCCACAGTATACTTTTCTCCTGCATTGTGCTGACTTGGACAAAAGGACGCACAGCCTCCTTCCTGTCCCCCAGATGCCTCTTTGGCAAAACCCCCCTTCCCTGTCCAGGACTCCCATTTGGCCCACCACGCATTAGGCAAATCAGAAAGACGTCAGTGACTGCCAATGAGCTTATGAGTCTGGCTTGCCAGATAGGGTCACCTCTGCCCTGCAATACTAGGGGTAAAGAATGAGAGAATCCCAGATCCAGCCTTACATCCGATAAAGAAGAGAATTTAGCAGAGAGGTTTTACCGTAAACCGCCACACCACCCACCCAGACCTCAAGTCTACTGCTCTACATTCCTCTCCAAGCAAACACACCTCTTAGGGCTGCAGAGGGACACAGATGTGTGAGCAGCTGCTCCGAGCATGGGCCGTTGCCACCTACAAGACTTAAGGCAGTAGGAATTCAAGACTCAAGAAGGGCACGGCTTCCCCCTTCTCTTTTGCCTTTAAAGCACGAGTCTCCAGCCACTGATGGAGTCTTGTGGCTGCTTCCCTGAATGGGAACATCATCTCCAAGGTGGTCCAGTCCTATTTACCCTGGCCGTTCTCTAGGGGCTGTGAACCTAAAACCGCTCTAAAAAGTAAAGTCCTTCTAAAAAAAGGAAAAGCAGACTCAAGGATCTCTCTCCACATCTCTACGGCCTGGGGCCATTTGGCCCTGTGGTCACTGGGTTCACGGTGTTATGGCTCAGAAATCATTTCTGTTCAAAACGAGAACCCCGAGCCTGGAAGCCAAAGACTAACTATGTTCCATGAGTTCTTCTTAATAAGGAAATAACATGGATGGTGCCTTTCAAAATAATTCTACTACAAGTATATATATATATATATATATATATATATATATATATATATATATATATATATATATATTTTGCAGTACGTGGGCCTCTCACTGTTGTGGCCTCTCCCGTTGTGGAGCACAGGCTCTGGACGTGCAGGCTCAGCAGCCATGGCTCACGGGCCCAGCCGCTCTGCGGCATGTGGGATCTTCCCGGACCGCGGCACGAACCCATGTCCCCTGCATTGGCAGGCGGACTCTCAACCACTGCGCCACCAGGGAAGCCCTTACTACAAGTATACTTTAAGTGTTAAGAGCTTGAATGAAGACACTTAGCTATATGGAAAGTTCTCAACTTGGGACAACTGAGCACAGTGTCACATTCACTACTGCACTCCTGGCAAGAGCACAGCATTAACCCACTGCTCACTGAGGCAGGGAACATTCTCCACTTAGAATGTTTGCTCCAATGTGCTTCAGTCCTGCCATACCCTGCAAGGCTCTGCTCTGACTCCATCTGCTTAATTTCATACCAAAAGGAGAGTTCTTTGGGGTTGAGGGAGGATCCAAGAGGGCAAAGTCCCAGAAGAAAAAGGTGAAGGATGTCCTTGCATGAAAATGGTGAAGCCAACATCCCACTGGGGTGGGGCCTGAAAATGAAGTTGGTCAGTTCATGCGCTCACAGGCACCAGCCTGGATGTACATTATGGTGTGGGCATCCCCCAGGGGGCCTTCAGGGAGGATGATGACGAAGAAGTGAGCACGTCTTCTGTCTGAAAGAACTAGGTCACCTTGCCATGGAAGTGCGACTGAGCAGTGCACTCTGGGACAAAAGAAATCGGGCAGCAAGGAGAAATCAGATGGTGCATATAATATGCACAACTGCCATTCCCTGAGGCCCTACCATGTGCCAGGCACTGTTCTAGGCACCAGAGATACAATGGTGAATGAAACAGGCAAGGCCCTGCTCTCATCTAGCTTATTCTAAAAATGGAAACAAACAACCCACAATGTATTTATTGTTCGTTTGTTATTGAGTTTAAATAAATACATTCAAGTGATATGTGCTCTGAGATCATGAAACAGGATGATGAGAGAGAGATTGGAGGTTTCCTTTAGAGCAGGAACTTAGGGAAGGCCTCTCTGATGAGGTGACATCCGAAGACTGGACCCGAAGGAAGCCCTGGCCATGCTGAGATCTGAAGGCAGATCATTCCAGAGTAGAAAGCAAAGGAGAAGATTCTAAGACAGGAACAAGCTTATGAAGGTGAGTAACAAAAAGACACCAGTAAGGGTGGAGTCAGGTAAATAGAGGAAGAACTGGTAGAAGTTGAGATCAGAGCTGTCAGACAGGGTACCATCACCCTGGTAAGGAGTCTGGATTTATTGCTAAGTGTGATGAGCAAACCATTGAAAGGCTCTAATCAGGAAAGGGATGTCATCCATCTCACAGTATAATGACAGGGGCAGAACCGGAAGTACCAGATAAAAGGTTATTTCAGGAGTCAGGGAGCAATGATGATGACCTGGGGAGGAAGCAAGGGAGATGGAAAGAAGGAGGCATATTTGAAACATATTTTAGGGCAGATATTTTTAAGTACCTGCTAATGGATTGGATGTGGGAGGTAAGGGGGAAAAAAAAGAGTCAAGTGAGACTCAGCAACCAGCACTCTGCATTGCTTGCAAAAGGAACTAACGAATAGATGGAAGCTTGGCTGTCTGCTGGTAGGTTGGCTGGTTGCTGGGTTATTTGGATGGTTGATTGATTAGATGGATGGATGGGTGGATGGATGGATGGATGGATGTGTAGTTGGTTAATAGTTAGGTGGATAGGTAGTTGACTGGTTGAGTGGGTGGTTGAATAGTTGGATGGGTGGATGGGTGGATGAGTAGACGGATGGTTGGTTTATGGTTGGGTAGATAGGTAGTGGAGTGGTTGGTTTGTTCACTAACTGGTGTCATATATTTCCTGCTCACTACATGACCTCTCCTTCCCTCCTTCCAGGGCCCTTGATACCCACCCAACTCCCTTGAACCTAATTCCCTGCCTTGACCAACACCCAGAACTTGCCATTTTATCCCAGTCCTTTCTATTTGCCCCATGATCCTGAATCCTTTGGTCCTTCCAGGGCTATTGTGGGACCAATGCTGGGCTCCAGGTCTTGGAAGATTTTCAGTGGATGGGTAGACATAGTGAGCCTTAGACTTAAGCAGACCCCAGCTTTGCCTCTCAGTGGCCGTCTGGCCTGGAGTAAGTCACTCTACCTCAATTCCACTTTGGTAAATGGAGCTAAGAACACCTGGCCCACCTACTCACAAGGTCATGAGAATCAAATGAGAAACTAGGTGTGAGGGTGTGCAACAGATGTCAGGGATTATTCTCATTATCCTGCTGTTGCAGTTAAGGAACAAGAGTTTCCGGTCTAGGGCAGGCATCTCCCGAGTGGTAGGCCCTTTTGTTCTCTTCACCCACTGCTGCTCTCATAGTCAGCCTAACTTGAACCTGAAGTTCAGACCTCTGCCCTCGTACTAATCAGTGTTTCCTTGATTTACTCTTCTCAGACTTGGATGCCCTGCTCTCCACTGTGTCAACATCCACCTCTCACAGGACCGATCTTGATTGTACTTTAGACAAAACCCCTGCATGGCCATCTGCCTTCGGATTCTCCATTTGAAAAGGCAAACTTGTTTCCTACCTCAAGATCCCAAGTCCAGCCCATAGCACAATGTCTAGAACATAGTAAGTGCTCAAAAAGTGTATATGCATGAATGATGCCTCTCTGATTTTCCAAACTATCTTTTGCCTGGGTGTATTAGTTAGCTCTTGATGCATAACAAACCACCCTAAAATGTAGTGGCTTCAAACAACAGACATGTACTAGCTATCATGATCCCGTGGGTGGGCTGAGCACTTCTTCTGGCCTGGGTGCCTCGCCTGGAGCCAGATGGTCCAGGATATCCTCACTCACATGTCTAAGGCTTCTAGGATGACTGGGGCCTCTCTCTACATGGTCTTTCATCCTCAAGGAGGCTGACCCAGCTTTTTCACAAATGGCAGACGAATTCCCAGCAGCAAGAGGATGCAAGCCCAATGCACATGCACTTTTTAAGACTCTGCTCACATCACATTTGCTAATGTCTACTGCCCACGGCAAGTCACGCAGCCAAGCCCAGAATCATTCTGGGAAAGAACTACACAAGAAAGTTGACACAGAAAGCATGAGATATATTGGGGGTCATTAGTCCAACAATCTACCACACTGGGTAACTCAAAACAGGCTTGGCTGATCCCACATTCCAAAAACTCCTCTGAGAAGCAGAGTATTGAAGCCCACCAGTGGAGCCAGGGAGATCAAGAAGCAGCTAGTTGAGGGCTGTCAAGCTGAGCTGGAATCCTAAGAAAGAAAGTGGAACTTCCCATCAACATGACACCTCCCCGACACACACGAGCTTTCCCCTCTGTATTGGTCAGCTACGGACACATAACACTGCATAACAAACAACCACAAAATATCAGTGACTAAGAGCAAATACTCACTTTTCTTGTGTGTAGGTCTGTGACTCAGCTGGGGTTGCTCTCCTCCACATGTCACCTTCTGGGGTTTAGACTGAAAGGGCAATGGCTGCTCAGGGCACACACACCTCACAGCAATAGCAGAAGCACAGAGAGAGGAAGCCAGTTGAGCAATCACATTTCAATCCTCCCTCACATTAAATCTGTGAATATCCCATTGGCCAAAGCAAGTCCCATGACTGAACCCAAAGTCAAAGGGCAGGGAGGTCCCCCCTGTCCACCATGAAGCTCTGACAAGGGTGTGCATGTAGAATACTCCTAGATGGAAGTGAAGAATTCGTGTCCAATTTTTCAATCAATCACACCCTCCTCACTTTTCCCTAACCTCATCCCTCCTTATCTTTCCCCTTCCCCCACACCAGCTCAGTCATTTCAGAGCTGCAGGTAATAAGCGGGTCAGCCTTGCCCTGCCAGGTGATCCACACCTTCCCTGAAGCTTCTCTGTGCCCAAGTCTGCAGTAGATGACATGTGAATAAGGTTGACATGGCTAGAAAGATGGCATGGGGATAAGGTTCCATCTTCCCACAGAGGAGAAAGCCCTGTGGCCATGGAGCTACCTTTGGCAGAGCAGAGTTGTCTGATTTTGCCTATCGTGACACTTCTCATCATTTCTGGTATCCACAGTCACCAGCATCTTACAGTCAAGTCTGAAAATAGGGCTATTGGCTGGGCTCCATATCTGACAGAAATGTGTGTCCAGGACATATTTTTATCATTAAACTCTTCTAGCAGTTAGAACAGCAGAACACTTTTGAGGGGACTGGGCAAAACTTCCTCAGGAAACGTCCTGATTTCAACCACCTGGACGGAGCAGATGCCCTGATCTTCTTTTTATCTTGCTGAACACCTTAGTTGATTTATTACCTTCTCCTAACACATGTAAAGGGAGATCCCATTCATTTGCTCATGGAGCTTCTCCAGGTCCCAGGAATTGAGGTCAAGGGGAGATTATAAAACAAGATTTTTAGGGTACACCTGCTAAGTGCCAGAGACTGCACCAGAAGAATAAGTGCATATCCAAATAGGAAAAAAAATTAATCTTGACCCAGAGTTCACACTATACAAAAAATAAAAATTAAAAAATTAGCTTTAAATGGGTCATGGGCCTGGATAAGAGCTAAAGTCATAAAATTTCTAGAAGAAAAGATAGGAGAAAAACTTTTGTGTCCTTGAGGTAGGCTAAGATTTCTTAGATGGGTCCCCCAAAAAGAACACAAATCATAAAAAGAAAAGATAAAGTGATTTCATCAAGCTTAACACTTCTGCTCTTCAAAAGACACTATTAAGAAAAAAAAATAATAAGCAAGCAACAGGTATAAGAAAAGATTCACCAGATAGATAGATAGTTGAGAGACAGATCACTTGATATATATAGATAGATAGATATCTTGCAAATAATATACATCCAGAATATATAAAAAACTTTTACAACTCAGTAAGACAACCCAGTGAAAAAAACACAGGCAAAAGTTCTCAACAGGGCTTCACTGGTGGCGCCATGGTTAAGAATCCGCCTGCCAATGCAGGGGGCACAGGTTCGAGCCCTGGTCCGGGAAGATCCCACATGCCACAAAGCAACTAAACCCGTGTACCACGACTACTTAGCCTGTGCTCTAGAGCCCGTGAGCCACAACTACTGAGCCCATGTGCTACAGGTATTGAAGCCTGTGCGCCTAGAGCCCATGCTCCACAACAAGAGAAGCCACCGCAATGAGAAGACCATGCACCTCAACGAAGAGTAGCCCCCGCTCGCTGCAATTAGAGAAAGCCCGCACACAGCAACGAAGACCCAACGCAGCCAAAAATAAATAAATAAAATTTAAAAAAAAAAGTTCTGAACAGAGAGCTCACAGAAGAAGATGTACTTATGGGCAATAAGCACATGAGAAGATGCTCAACATCTTTAATCATCAGAGAAATGCAAATTAAAAGTATAATGAGATTCCACTACACAACCACTGGAATTGCTACCAAAAAAAAAAAAAGACAATGCAGGATAAGATTTGTTCAAGGTGTTCTGCTCACTAGAAGTTCCCACTTTGGGGACCAGACTGTCAGCAGAGGGATCTGCCCAGATTAGCTATTTGGCCAAAATCCTACCTGGAGGGGACACTAACTTGACACTTCATGAGACCAATAAAAGAATTTGTTGAGAAGGAGAAGAATTTGCTGAACCAGTCCACAAAGTGAAAATTCTAGACAATTTATGGCTCAGTTCCCTTGAATACAACTGTATCCACAAACTATGAATGATTTGCTGGGGATTCTGATATCACCAATCTCCCCTCTCACTCGGCCCAGGAATAGCTAAGCGACGGGCACATTGTGGTGGTTAGAGGCAAAGTTATGAGTGATACAGACCTGACCTCCAGCTCCAACTCCACCACTGAGTGGCTGAGACCTAGGGCAAGTTAGTTAATGTCTGAGCCTCAGTTTCCTCATCCATAAAATGGGGATCAGACCCCACCTACTTCACAGGGTTGTCATAAAATTTCCGTGAAATCAAGTATCATTTGGCACATGGTGTTATCAATATATGGCTGGCGTTACTATTATTTGCTAAATCTATCTGACTTTCTTATAGCCTTGAGATCTTCTCGTAGTCTTTTACTGTAGTGTCCCCTCCCATTCTGTGCTAGGATGCTGTGCCAGCCCTGGGCCTTTTTACTCTCAGGTCCATTCTACATCCTTCCCCTGCTCTGTATCACAGCAGGATGACACAGCAGGATGACCCAGTAGGCTGCATTTCCCAGACTCCGGTGTCAGCCAGTGGGAGGCACTGGCAAGAGAGTGGAGGGTGGGGGAAGGGAAGAAGGCAGGTGTTTCTCCTCCTACCTCTCTGCCTGGGGCGTCTTCTCTGGCAGCAGCTCCAGGTTTCACTGAACAGTCCTGCCTGATTCCAGATCACACTGGGATCCAGGAGCGCCGTCTCTTTGCTTTGTTTCTCCAGCTTCATGTGGGTATGGCTTCCTCCCCTGACTCATCTCCAAGTACTTCATTGAACCACGTTTGCCATCTAGGCTCACCCATATCACCTGTGTAGCAGATTCCCTGTATTACACTCCGTCTGTTATAAACACCTGACGTGGTTTCTGTTTTCCTGATCAGCCCCTGATCCTACATATCAGTGGTCACCTGGTATGTAGGGCTCTTGGGATTTGCAGAACATTAATTGTCATCGCCCACGTGCTTGTCCTTGCCACTGTACGTGCCAGGTCTCTAGCAATCGCTTTGCCAGGGAAGCTTTGCATCCTCCTGATCCTTTTAGTAAAATACCTGCTGCTAATTACTTATTACCCAAGGGGATGACTTCTCTCTGTTTTCAAGGCTTTATGGCCAGATGCCTGGCTCTGTGTATTTGTTTCTGGGGTTCGGCTCTGGTGTAGGAATGGATGGAATAATTCACCTCTTTCCTTTCATTGAGAAGAGTAACTTCCTGATTGAGATCTCAATTTATAGTGGATTTTTCTTTTCCTTGCATCGGGTGGAACCCAGGAAACGAAGTCCCTTTCTTCGTAACACATACTTGCATCAACCTGCCCAGGCCACACCCACACAGACCACGCAAAGCAGCTCGGGCCTATTGCTGTTTAACAATCTCACACACAACATGGTTTGGGCTGAATTTGCATGGTGCTGGGCACTACAGAGGACCCAGGGGTTTGTCAGACCAAGGTGCCCCCCTCCAGAATCGGCCACATAATTTGCTGGGCCCAGTACAAAATGAAAATGCAGGGCACCTTATTCAAAGAATGTCAGGACAACAACAGCAGAGTGGGAAATGCCGGTGTACAAGCTCTCCCCCACTTCCCCCAGCGCAGCCCCATGGGGTTACAGCCTGCTTCAGGGAGACCCCATGTGGGTACCAAAAATGGTGCCCAATGAGATGGGATAAATGGCCTTCTGTGGGCTGTGCAAGGTCCCAGAAGGTGACTGTTCCAGAGACAAAGGACATCTCTTGACCACATGGGCAGCATGCAGAGAGGACCAGAGGGAGAAAGGAGGGAGATGTGCTTACCCTGAAATTCAACCAGGACAAGTGAACCTATTTTACTGAATAATCAAGCTGTGAGCTCAGTCCCTATGCCACTCCCACCTTGCCCACCTCTCAGCGCTATTTCGGTCCCCCAGGCTTCCACAGCCCAGTCACCTTCTTCATGTGCCTTAGACATGTGACCTTATGTTGTTCAGAAGAAGCCACCCAAGACCTGAGCGAGCTAAGAGGGAGGGGGAATCCGTTAGTCCGAGCCAATAGCTTAATTAATCACAACCTATCTATGCATAGAGAAAGAGCTCCATAAAGAGACACAGGAATTGTCAAATCTACAGCCCACGTAAGGTCATGGAAAAAACCTAGACCTTGGGACAGACCCAGCTCACGCATGTAGTAGGGGAGCCAAAGATTTAGTCTGGATAAGGGAGGGGACCTAGGTTTGAATTATAGCTCCGCCATCTGCTATGCGATCTTGGGATAAAAGATTTCATGCCCTTAATAGCCAAAACATAGAAACAACCTAAATGTCTATCGACAGACGAATGGATAAAGATGTGGTACATATGTACAATGGAATACTGCTCAGCCATAAAAAGGAATGAAATAATGCCATTTGCAGCAATGTGGATGCAACTAGAGATCATCATACTAAGTGAAGTAAGTCAGAAAGAGAAAGAGAAATACCATATGATATCACTTATATGTGGAATCTAAAATATGGCACAAGTGAACCTATCTACAAAACAGAAACAGACTCATAGACATAGAGAACAGACTTGTGGTTGCCAAGAGTGATGGGGGAGGGAGGGGGATGGACTGGGAGTTTGGGGTTGGTAGATGCAAACTATTACATTTAGAATGGCTAAACAATAAGGTCCTACTGTATAGCACAGGGAACTGTATTCAATATCCTGTGATAAACCAGAATGGAAAAGTATATTAAAAAATGTATATATGCGTATAACTGAGTCACTTTGCTGTACAGCAGAGACTGGCACAACATTGTAAATCAAGTATACTTCAATAATAAAAGAAAAGATTTCATGCCCTTGATCCTCAGTTTTATCATCTGTAAGATAGGATGATACCTATCCTATTTGAAATTTAAAGCTAATGTCTGTAAAAATGCCTGGCTTAGAGCATGTGCAGTAACGGATTCTCAAAAATGGTAGTTTGTATATATGGATACGTGTCTTATACATATGGCTATATCTGTATGCACATGTACAGATATAAATCTGTGTTACATATGTATATGTATGTAAATACGTTTTCATATATCTCTGTAAATGTGGTAGTGGAGCCACTGTATTGAACAACTTTCTCCAACCTCCCCTCACCAAGCCCAGCTGTCCCTTCAAACCAGCTTCGTGGGGTGTTCTTTCCTCGCCCTGGGATAAAATCTCAGTCAACTCCCATCCCTTTTCCGGTCACTTTTCAATATCAAACAGTCTTGCTGTCACTTTAAGTCCCAAGCACAGTCTAATTCCAGTGAGTAACATGTCAAGCCCAGAGTTACAATTCCTCAGCCCCCCACCCTCGCTTTAGCCAGGGAGGCTGCTGTGGACTATGATGACAGGGTGGCCTTACCCTTCTCCTCCACATGTCCCCCAACCACCCGTGAGAACACAGGTTTCCAGGGGAGGAGAAAGAAGGGGATTGCCTTGTTCAGATGTAATCACATGCTGCTGGCTGTCATGGGTGCTCAAAGCTCACTCTTTCTCTTGAGGGGGAGGGTGCTTTTTCTGGGTTTGTAGGAGACTTGCCTGCTGGGAGCTTCTCCTTCTCCCACTACTTAAGGCATCCCATCCACTGGCATGCCTTTTAAAGGTCCCCCTATTCAGATGTTCGAAGTTGGGGGTCACATTGCTCCATCAGCCAACAGCAGGTCCCTCTGCCTCATAGGACGACTCATGGGAATGCTCGTGCACCCAGGCCCCCAGTTCTAGGGGACATATGTCAAGCTTTCTGAGTGGTTCCCCCTCGAGCCTGTCTCCTTTGGCTTGAAGTAAGGAGCAAATACCACCTCCAGGGCAGCCACCGGGCAGCAGCAACTGGCGGGTGATGGGGGAAGCAGAAAAAAGGTTGTGAAAAGGGAAAATGTACCACATTCCAACCAACTACTCCTTTCAAGAAAATCCTCTGTCCTGGCCTCTTTATTTCAGTCCTTTTATAATTCCCAGTGAGTAACATTTTAGCATCCTATTACATGTAGATAAACGCCAAGATCTAGAACCTATATGTCGAGTCTTCATAAAGGTCACCTGTGCATTAAAATGTGAAAAACTCAAATTATGAGAAAAATAATCTGAGAAAAGAACTTAAAAGTCAATCTGTTGTACTTTATGCAGTGCCATTCATTTGTTCCATAGTTTTTGAGCACGTGCTGTACTGGGCTAGACTTCAGCCCTCAAGTCCCTCCCACCTGGTCAAGGAGACCCCCATGAACAGAGGGAGGGGATCCTCAGAAGGGAGGATCAAGCCAAGTACGTGAGCCTCGACTCCTGGTTAAGACTTTGCCCTTTCCCCCTAATCACGTGGTTTCCCCATCAGGCATCCCTGACCCCTGAGAGTCTGAGTAGTCAGTTATGGGGAAAGGGTGTATCTTTGAGCTATTTTTAGGATTTCAAGAAGCTTAGCAGGAACCATACCCTGCTTCCCAAGGTAAATCTGCAAAGGTCAATAACACATCAAGTTTCTTTGCTTTGAGCTGAAATTTTATTAGCACTTCTTATCTCCAGCTAATCAACAGTTCTGATTGGCAGCCTTGTGGCTTTGATTATTTGTAAATGGAGACATGAATTAATTCATAAGTCATGAAGTTTGGACTCCACATGCCCACAGAAGAAATTATTTAAAGAGAGTACGCCAGGGGAGGTTTCAAGCAGGGGAGTGAACATAGCAAACCTGGGTTTTAGAATGCTCTCCACAGGTTGAGAGGGAAAATGGATTGAAGGGGCAAAGAAGGGCAGCGGGAAAGCCTGTCCGGAAAGACTGGTGAGTGACCCAGGCTGATCCTTGTGCACCATCCATCCATTCGACAAATTTATTGAGCAGCTACAATGTGCCAAGAACTGCACCATGCGCTGGGGCCTCAGCAGGGATGGGCCACAGAGACAGAGGCTGTCCTTGCCAAGCATGCTGTCCACGAGGGCGTAGCTACTAAACCATCGCACAAAAGGATGTGTGGTTGAGGGTCAGCATGGGTGCTGTGAAGACACAGTCTGGGGCGCTAGGACAGTGGGACCGGTCCTGATGTTGATCACTGTATTGTATTTAAGGTCTGGTCAGAGAGATGGTGCTAGAAGAATGGATCAGCCCTAAGCAGGAAATGCAGCGCTCCTTACCTCCCACCCCACAACCTGGTCCCGTACTTATCCTGGTCCCAGCACAGGGTAAGGGTCATTAAGTAGTCATTGAATGCATGAATGAATAGGCACCTATATCCTAAGCTGCATTTTATTTTATCTGTTTAACAAACTTCTACATAATAGTAATTTACCATGCACCAGCCACTGCCGTAAGTGCTTTACAAACATTTACTCAGTTAATCCTCATCATAACCCTTCAGAGGTAAATATTATGACCAACCCCATATTACAGATGCTGAAACGGAGGCCTACGCAAGTTAAGTCTGGCTCCAAGGTCTGTCTATACCAGTGGCTCTCAGAGTGTTGTCCCCACACAGGCAGCACCCTCATCACCCGGGGTGGGGTGGGGGCGTGCTGGAGATGCAAAATTTCAGCCCAGACAAGAAGGTTAGCACTGTTTTCAATGAGTCCTCCGGCTGATTCAGACCCTGCTGTCATTTAAGAAGCCCTGGGCCACACCTACCGAATATATGAAATATATCTGAATAAATCCAATCACACGTATCCAATCATAAGAATTATGAGTGATCTTGTTAAAACTATAGCTTCTTTGCACCACTCCCCCAGCCTACTAAATCAGATGGTGGGGGTGGGAACCTGGGAATCTGGATTTTTAACAAATTCCCCCGCATCGGTCAAGTTTTAGAAACATTCATCCAAGATTTAACACTGCACTGGAAGAAAAAAGATGAGACTTCACACAGAGGGTGTGTCCGGCAGAGGGCAGGTTTATCTTTCCTGGACGCCTAGTCAAGCACTGCGGCTGTCCCATCCTGGAGTTAAGAGGACAGCAGACTGCAGGCCAGGTCACGGGTATAAATCTCCCGGGCCTGATCCAGTGTGTGCTGTTCAAGACTTCCTAACCAGAGGAGCAGATTCCACCTCCTGCAGGAATGTTAATGCTGCCTCGCTGGGATACTTGCAGATCAGCCTCAGAAGTCCCATGCTCCGGGCAAAAGTGCCTTTATTGCCGTCTCTTTGAGAAGCATAGGTCATCCTCGACAGGGATTTCCTGTAATAAATACCTTTGTCATCTTGACTACTGAAGCTGTTGACCTGAAACACCTTGGGCTGAAATGTTACCTCTGCCTACCTCTCCATAGTCACCTGAGCTTTGCAGTGTTGGGGTTTGGGAGAGGCTGGGGAGAGAAAGAACCAGCCAGGGAGGGATGGAATCACCTAAGAACAGTGTCATTTCCCCTGCTCCTCCCAAATCTCTTTGCCTACTACTGACAACCAAATGGGCAATGATGGAAACAATTGGGTATATTCTAAGATTAATATTTCTAAATTAAAAGGGTAAATCCAGGCATGTGGGGTTTTTTTGGTTTTTTTGCTGTATGCAGGCCTCTCACTGTTGTGGCCTCTCCGGTTGCGGAGCACAGGCTCCGGACGCGCAGGCTCAGCGGCCATGGCTCACGGGCCCAGCCACTCCGTGGCATGTGGGACCCTCCCGGACCGGGGCATGAACCCGTGTCCCCTGCATTGGCAGGCGGACTCTCAACCACTGCGCCACCAGGGAAGCCCCAGGCATGTGGTTTTTAATCCAGCTTTCAATTTATGATGCACTCTGAAATGTTCGTGATGCTCAATCTGTCCAAAACTGATGAAAATGTACTAGACTGGGCAGTACAGACCATGGAGTTTAGGTCCTGCTCTGCCACCAGTTACTAGTCGGCGTGGCCTTGAGCAAATCTACCCTTAGGTGACGTATCTGTCAATTGATGGTAATCACAGCCACTCGTGGTGTTGTTGGGAGGGTTATATGAGCAGAGGGCTGTGAAAAGTGCTTTGCAAACTGTAACATGCTCTCTAGGTGTGAGGGGTTCTCGTGGCATCAGAGGGGGCCCTGTGCAGATCCAGACCTGGAAGCATCAGACACAGAGGAAGGTGAATAGGCAGAGCGGTGTCCCAGGGTGGGGTTGGGAGATATCCACCCTATGGCAACAGCTGACTTTTCACACCGAAACCCGTGTCTTCAGCTTGTCAGTATGACACCCACTGAGCCACAGCCAAATGGACCCAGGGAATCATTGCTCTTCCCAGACGCTGCAGAAGTCGGACCCTTAGGATCCAGCTCTGGCAATAGAGAGGTTCAAGCTCCGAGGGGGACTGGCTGGTCCACCGGAGCCAGCTTACACTGCGAGCCGACAGTGCATCGCTCCCCAGCTCTGCCTTCAGCGACATCCCGTTAGCAGCATTCATTGGCCAAGGTGGAAGTATGTACGCCACAGAATTGGCAAACACTACAAGTCAGAGTGGGTTTTGTTTGCTTTTTGTTTCTCAGAGAGCAGTTGTTAAACACTTACCAGTACATCACTGAGTGACAGCAGAGACAGGATGTAGCTGTTGGGATCTGGAGGCGTCTGCAAAAGTTGAAGAGAGTGTACCGGAAAGTTCCTCCTCCACTCAGGAGTGGGGGTACCATTAAACCATTAAACTTCTACTGATGAATATAGGGAGACTTCTCAGGGGAAAAAGCATTTCATAAACCACTTACACAGTGAGAGACTGACTTCTCACTATGTGACATTGGGGCAAACCCCACTCCCCTAATACACATACTCCAATATCAGACCCAGTGCCACCACCTCCAGGCAGTCCTCCCTGATACTCCTCACCAGACTATAGGGAACCCCAGCATCCTCTCAGTTCCTACAAAGACAGTTAGGGTGTTTCTTCAGGCTCAGGCTTTGGAGTCAGAATGTTTGAGTTAAAAACCCCAGATTGACCACCTACCAGCAACAAGGATAAGTCAGTGAATCCATCTGTGAAATGAGGCTAAGAAACTCTCTAGCCGTCAAGAATTGTTGAGAGGATGCCTGAGCTAATGCTTATAAAGTACTCAGCATGGTGCCTGGCACACAGTAAGTGCTTAGTAAACACTAGTCATTAAAACACCAGTTCTTCCGAACTATCATTTCCGTTTGCACAGGCAAAGGCTGTGTCTCTCTGTCGGAATTGAAGTTTTGCAAGAATAGGGACCTTGCCTTATTCATCTCTCATCCTCACCGAGTCTCTAAAAGCCCAACTCATGCAAAGCCCTCAGGAAGTCGTCGACATAAACGGAACTGCAAGCAGGCAGGTTTCCTTTCTACAACTTCTCTACTCAAAAGATTGGATGAACCAGTGACAAGAAAATGCCAGGTGAGGACAGGTCGACGTCAGTCAACAGGTGTCTGCTATGCTGCGCAGCCTGGATCCTTCACAGCCCTTCTCCAGACCTTGCCCTCCTCTGGAGGAAGCTGCCTAGTCTAAGGTTATACCTCTCCCCGGGGCAGCCAGTGTCCAGTGACTGGTCCATGGGGGAGTACAAAGACCCCACCCCAAGCCTTGATTCAGGACATCTCCGAAGGACCAGCCCATTCCAGAGATCCCCATGGGATCAGCTGGGGGCTCTTTTACGATTGCCTTGCAGCCCAACCTCCCGCTGCCTCCCTAATTTTTGTGCAGCTTTTGTTCCGAAAAGCACTCCCTAATGTTAGAATCCTGCTGGCTAATCTCTGCCTCAGACCCAAGGCAGTACCCAGCGTGTCTGTGTCCCTCTGAGAGCCAGGGTCCACTCCCCAACCTCCCACCTCTGTCATTCAGAAGAGTAGGTGAGACCTCAGCCTTCTAAGATCATGGTTCAGTGTCAAATAGATTCTAGCACATTCTCAGACAACCTCTTCCCCACCTCTGTGCCGGCCACAGTTTCACTAAGGGCTCCCCTCCAAGGTCAGATTTTAGCAAAGGACCTTCCCCTCCCTCCCTGATCCCATCTCCGTTCACAGTCTTTATCCCCAGGCCCTTGTTCAGCACCTGACTTAGGTTGGGTTCAGAAGCAGACCTTGAGATGACAATTTATTTACAAGTGATTTGCATGTGCTCCCGGGAGAGACTGGAGAGAGGGAGTGGGTGAAGGAGAACAGGAAAGAGAGAGGAAGGAAGCAAGGATATCATCCCAGAGGATCCCAGCACCAGCCTGATCCCACAGGGAGCTCTACAGGGCAAATTACACCTGCCTGCAGGCGAGGAAGCTGGTTCCAGTCAATCATGGGCTATGAACCTCCCCAGTTAGGTCAGGCACTTTCAGCCCTGTGCCTGAGCAAACGGCTCCAATAGCTCAAAGGCAGCCTCCTGAAGAAGGCTGCAAGCGAAAGCCATTGAAAGCAAAGCACACAGAAGCTGGAGGGTGGTCGTAGGAAGGGGACCCTGGATCTGGGCGGAGCCTAGTCAGCATCCACTACAGCTCCACCACTGATATTTAACTGCAGAATGGAAAACAAAGACTTGGAGGGGGGAATACTGTGGTGTCAGGAAGAGAGCACCAGGCTTGGGCCAGAATCCCAGCTCGGCTTGTTCTTCGCCGTGTGAGCCAGTCTCAGCACTTCTCTGAGCTTCAGTTTTATCGTCTGTAAAATCAAGATAATAAGAGGAAAAAACAATCGCTACCTCTATAGGGTGGTTGTGTGGTTTAAATAGAATTATGTGGGGCAGAGTGTTCTGTAAGCCACGGGGGGATTCCTGTCCCTGAAAGATGCAGCCTCCTGTCACCGACACGATCAAGCCCTATGCCAAAACTCGGCTGGGATTTCCTCCTTTCTCCCCATTGCTGATTTCATTTACTCGCTTTCCTTGAAGGCATCTATGTTTGCACTGCAGGCTGTTAAAACTCTTAATTCAAAATAACCCAATAAAATGCTCTGGGGGCTTGCTGGTTCCAAATAGATATACAAGGAGCAGGCTGGCCCAAAACACAAAACTCAGAGGCCCAACCAGGGCAGAGGTGCTTCTCCCAGGCCTGGGAGAATGGCCCCAGCCGGCTGAGCTCTCCACAGCCAGCTCATTAAATCCTCATCACCAGGACACAGAGCCAGGTGGTGAGCGCTGTTTGTCCAGCTGGGCTGTGTGAGAGGCCCAGGAGGAAACGACGAACATCTTACCTGGAAGCCAGCCTAAACAGGACCCCCGGCCTGGGGTCGCAGCCCCCTGCCCACATAGCCCATCCTGTGGTTAGGGACCCTTTCCCTTTTTTCCTAGAGCCCTACTTAAAGCCTGACCCAGATCCCTGGGATGGAAACCCAATGCGCTCTCAACCCAAAGGGCTGCTTACACCTTGGAAGAGGAAAATGCAACTGATCCCCCTGCGCAGGTGAAGAGAAGGGCTGAGAAACTGCTGACTGCCTTAATTTCATCCAGAAGCACCATAGCAGCACGATGACTGGCCTGGGAGCCCAGAGGTTTGGCCTGAGGCCCTGGCTTTGCTGATGATGACTTGGACCAGTCACTTCCCCTCTGGGTGTGGGGGAGGGGGGGCTCAGTTTCCTTACCTGCACAATGAGAGTGCATCTCCTGCCTGTCCAAAGGCTTGTGAGGGACACAATGGGAGGAGTTGCGTGTCTGTGCAGATGGAGGTGGGGTGGGCTCAGCATAGCTTCCATTTGAGAATCGCCTGCCGGGCACCAGATGCACTGCACGCATCTTCCCATCGAGTCTGCAGGATAAATAGTACCCCTTTTGGAGACGAAGAAACAGGCCAGCGGGCTCCAAAACTCATGCTCTTTCAGCTTTAGACACAAGCACCGGAGGGGGCCCGAGAAATCAACAGGCAAATGTTCCGTCATTCATTCATTCAGTTGGGGTTTTCTGGAGCCCAGCTAAGCACAAGGATGACGGTGCCGCTGCCCACAGGGAGCATCTTCCCTCCTGTTGAAGCCCCGCCTCCCGGTGGCCTGGTCTCCGGAGGCCTCTACCATTTAGCTCCCGGCCACAGGACAAAGCTGGAGCAGGGCCGCTGCGTGACTTTTGCTGGGCAGCTCACCAAGGCAGAGAAAAGCCCTCTCCATGAACTGACGGGCCACACTGCGAGTCAGGTCTGGGCTTAATGACAGTCACAAGAGCAATACCAGCAGGAGTGGCGCCCGCCGTCCGCGCCAGGCTCAGCAATGGCTGCTTTCCACGTGTTCCCTCGGTCTCGGTCCTGTGGTATGAGCGCATGCGCCGTCCAAGGTCACACAGCCGATGACGAGCAGCGCGAGGCTCAAGCCGCATCCTTCCGCCTCCCGAGCCCAGGCCCGTCTCTGCAGCCGCTCTTTCCCTGACACCCTCGGTGACTTTGAGCAAAATCCCTCCACTCCCTGGGCCTCAGTTTCCCCACATGCAAATGGTCAGGCAGGACTTGCCGAGATCTCTTCCCACCTCAACAATCAAGGGTCTTGACCTGGGAGATGGAGGGGGAAGGGTGGCCCATGGCTGGCCTCCAGGACCCACAAAGGGCCTCCTCCCTGGAGAAGCGGACACGGAGCCCCGCTGGGCCTCGGCTCAGCGGAAGGGGACGCCTCGGGACAGGGTTCGGCCCTACCGGACAGCTTCTCCCTGAAAGCCAAATTTCTCACCGACGCCAAAGTGAAAGGCCCTCCGTGACCTCCCCGAGCAAGCTGCTCGCTGTAATGGGCTCGCGCGCTAATGAGCTCGGAATGTCAAATTCCATCAGTCTGGCAGCGCAGACACGAAGCGATGAAACGTCCCATTCCAGGAGGAGGTATAGTTCTCTTGCCTTTTTCTGTTTCTGTAGTAACATTCGTCACTGCTACACATGAAAATAAAAACCAGATGGAATCCCCATGATGAGGAGAGGGTCTTCCCCATCCCCGTGCAGTAGGACAAAGCCCACAGTGGGCACTTAGGGTCCCTGGCTACCAGCTTCTCAGTAGAGCAGCCTCCCAGCCAGGGCCACAAGACAGCAGAGCAGGAAAAGACCCCCTGCTCTGCTGGGTCTTACCAGTCTCTTCCCCTCTGGGCCTGAAGTCATAAAACAGGTCACGGAGCAGGTGAAGAGCTGAGGTTTCCCCAGCCCTTCCAAACTCCACCCTGGCCATGGACCCTTACTCCCCTTTTCTTCCTCCTGGGTGCCTTTGTCCGGCCCTGGATACGCAGTCAGGGCCACTCATCAAAAGCACATTCTTAGGAGGGCTGCAAGCAAGCACAGGGAGCTAAACAGAATGTACTGAACCAGGAGGAGACTAGGACCAGAGCCTGAACCTCACCTCCTCCAGGAAGCCTTCCCTGACCACCATGGCCTTCTTCAAAGTCATCCTACACTTTAAGATCAAGTCACATGACTTCTACCTACCATCAACTTGCCTTGCTCACTAAATGTGTCATGTGTCTTGATAAAATCCTCCTCTAGACTGTCAGCAGCCCCTAGGGGACAAGAAGCCCTCAATACTTGCCCTGAGGACCTCCTTGGTCCCTAGCACAGTACCTGGTTCAACAAAGCTGCTCTGTAAATGTTCGTGGAAAGAATGTAGTTACAGCATCACTTTGATAAGTATTAATAAAGCAATAACAGTCATCTCCCGACCCCCTACTGCATGCCATGCACTGGGCAAAGTATTTTACCTGCATTAACTCAATCCCACACAACGCTATCAGATGCTGCTCTTCTCACTTTACAGGTGAGGAGCAGAGAGCTATGACTTGCTCAAGGAATTTGCACTGAAGTCCGCAGGCCCCGAAGCTATGTCCTTCTCCACTCCCTGTGTTGAGACAGGAGGCAGGTCCCTGAGATGCCTGCCATGAGGACTGCCTCTCTCTGTTCTGATCCGGGCAGGTGAAATGGAGGGTAAAGAGGTGGGCTGACCAATGCTCCCTCCCCAAGCCTCAGCTTTGCCACCCAGCTTGGTTGGTCCCCTGCACACAGTGGTGCCCACTAACTGCAGCTCAGGCCCATCCTGGGCAGGTGGAAGCCCACAAGCCAGGAGAGCCCCGCCCAGCTCAGGGTCAGCTGGGGGTGTGGCCTCTTACTAGTCCTACAGCAAACGTCCTAGAGGTCCAGGCAGAATCTCAATCTGCTCATCTACAAAGTGGGGAGAATCCCTGCCCACTCAGCGGGCTGATGAACAAAGAATTAGAAAGGGGGCTGTTCTTAGCTTAGGTACCTGTTGGGGGCGCGTTAGGGTCTGAGCTGGGCCCTTCCGACTCTCCCTTCATCCCGCGAGGTAGTGTTTCCCTAAGTCAGTTTCCCCCTGGAATAGCAGCATCACGGCAGCCACCCCCAAAACAACCGGCTGATGGAAAGGTGAGCAGGTGCTGCTCAGTAAGGAAGGAGGGGGAATCAGCTCTCAGGAGGCAGTGCAACCAGGCCCCCGCACCCAGCAAAGCCCTAAGCTCTGCGCTGGAACTTTCCCCTTCCCTATGTACCCCCCGTACCCCCCAACCCTGTTTTCCCTGCATCTTCAGCTCAGTCCAGCCACTTAATTCAGTAGCCGTTTGTCCCAGCACCCCCGACCTCACACAGGTGTACTGTGTACTCACTTGCTTTCAGGAGAGTAAGCAGTTTTTTGGTGAGCAGCCAGTAAAGGGGACTGGATATGGGCAGAGAGGGGCACACAGACCCCTCCCCGGGGACTGCCCCAGGCATGTTATCGAGTGTTCCTGAAACTCAATGCCCGGCCCAGTGGGGCAGCCAGGTGTGCCCCAAGACACGGCTGTTTGTCCTCTTCTGGAAGAGTCACAGGAACTCCTGACTGGAGGGTCCAGAGACTGAAGACAAACATCACAACTGCTCCGTCGTCACCTGCATGCGTCCCTCCCCCGACTGGGCCCCTGTCTGGGGCTGTGGGCCTGTCTCTGATGGGCCAGCCTGGAAAGTCATCTGGCCCCGCTCTCCCCAAGGCCCCGAAAGCCCACAGGCCAGCCTGACCCCACCACAGCCCAGAGGTGTCCATTTCTTCCTCCACCTCCTCAGCACAGGTAGTGACAAGGCTCTGGAGGAAACTCGAGAGGTTGGCTCCCTTGAAGTGGAGAAGGAGGTCAAGAGACACATTTCCCAACTTTCAAAAGAAATTGTTTGGGATAATTAATCTACACATCACCAACACCAAGGGATTGTTTTATATCAGAAGACATATAATTAAGAAAACAGTAGCAGGTTTGTTGTGTATTTTGTTCCTAAAGAACGCTAATTATGTTTAGCACCCTGACACATCCAAAGGTTCTCCCCCAATATTTAGAAACCAAACAGAAGTTGGCTGCAAGGTACCTCTTTACCTAGACTCAGAACAAGGAGGGTCATGGAACGAAATGGGCCTCCAACAGGTCTTGGAACCGGCTTTTCAGCCTGGGATTGCTGCCCCTAAGAGGAAAGGTACTTGCAATTGCTAAACCGCACTCACCATTGCTTAATTACATCTTCAGATCAGCACCTAATTTGACTAGGGTGCAACTGAGCTGGCGTGGGTGTAATTACTTGCCAGGGACACAACTTAGCAATGCAGCCGCAGCCGGGGCACATGGGGAGCCATGCTCAGCTCCACTCTGAGAGGCTGTGGTCCCACAGCTGTGGCTTCCAGGGCCCTGGACCCCAGCAGGCTGGACGAAGGCCGCCCCAGCCCAGCTGCTCCCTAGAAGCAACCTGGGTGTCAGGAAGCTCAGAAAGGTCCATCTGGAGGTGTTCAGAGAGCAACGAGGAGGACACTCCTGGGCTGCCCCTCCTCGGGGGGTCCCTCCCCAGCTGAGGAGGTGACTCTAGAGAGTGACAGTAGCTCTGCCCACGTCCTGCCCCTTTATCCTGGGAACCCGTGCTGCAGCCTGGTTCCCCTGAGTACTCCATGCAAGGGTATGGCAGGGGAAGTAGTGGCCAAAGGGGCTGGCACCCAAGGGGGACAGGTGCATGACCGCAGGCACCTATGCCCCAGGTAAGGAAGCAAAGCCCCCCTCCTGATACTTCCTCGAGTCCTACTAAGGTCTGCAGTCTGGTCAGACAGGCAACATCAAGGTCCCCACAAAGGAAAGGGGAGCCACTTACATTACCCCCCGACACACACACACACACACACACAGAGAGAGAGAGACAGACTTTCTTGGAAGGGAAATCCTCCACATACGAGGAGGGCACCAGCATTTACAGATGGGCCTGCCCTGTGGCCCAAATAGGCTGTTCCTCACTGTACCCTCAGGCAGTTCACACCCCAGGCCGGGGCTATATTCAGGCCGCTGTCTACTCACAGCCCAGCCCATCACCTCATGGACAGGAGAATGATTAAGGAGTCATGGTGTTGTGATCAAACTTCTAAAAGGATCCTGTTCATTGCACAGCAGAAACTAACACAACATTGTGAGGCAACTATACTCCAATAAAAAAATAAATAAAATTAATTAATTGATTAAATGGTCAAAATAGTAAATAAATAAATAAAACCAATTATAGTGGGGAAAAAAATCCTGTTTGAGATATATCCTAAAATTGTTACTAGTGAAAGACACCATGTCTGGAATTCACTTGCAAATAGCCATAGGAGGAGAGTGCCCGGGAAAGACAGATGGAGCCAGAGTGACCTTGATTTCATCATTTGTATGTGTTTGCTAGGCTGTATCATGCCCTGGGTGGCTTAAACAACAGAAATTTATTTTCTCACAGTTCTGGAGGCTGGAAATCCAAGATCAAGGTATCTGCAGGGATGGTTCCTTCCAAGGGTTTGAAGGAAGGATCTGTTCCAGGCTCTCGCCTTGGCTTGGAGATAGCTGCCTACACTCTCCGAACTCACATCATCTTCTCTCTGTGTGTCAGTATCCAAATTTCCTCTTTTTATAAGAACACCAGTCATAATGGATTAGGACCCACCTTAATGACCTCATTTTAACTTGATTGCCTCTATAAAGACCCTGTCTCCAAATAAGGTCACATTCTGAGGTACTAGGGCTTAGGACTTCAACATATGAACTTGGAGGACACAATTCAACTCATCACATAATTGTTGTGGAAGATGGGAGATGTATACATTAAACTATTCACTCTACTATTGTATAAGTTTGTGTTTTTTCATAATAATTGGAGGGAAGGGGCATGCAGGGAGGCAATGCTTCAAACAATTGTCATGTCACCAGGTAAACTCCAAGGAGATAAGACATTCTCCAGTGCTCAAAGAAAATCCTAAAACTCAGAGCTGTTTCAGAAGAGACAAGGCAACTTTAGGAGGTAGTGAGCAACCCAGCTCTGAAAACATCCAAGCCCGGGCTGTATGACCACCAGTGAAGTCTTCTGTAGGATCCCTTCTCCGAGGGGAAGCTGGCTTGGCCAACATCTATGTCTTTGCTCAACTCTTGGTTTCCGAAAAAGCCAAGGCTGTCTTGGGCTGCGTTAACAGAAGCACAGTGGCTAGAACAGGGCTGGGAGAGTCCTGTTCTACTCAGAACTGAAGGGACCACCTGGATGCTGGTACTCCAGTCTGGAACCCCATCACAAAAGGGACAGGAAGCATTTCAGAACTACAGGCTTTCATCTGGAAGGGAGCAGCCACGTGCTCAGACAGCTGATGGGTGATGAGCAACTGGGACCTTGGGTCATTGGTCCACACATGCACATTACATGTGAGCACACTGCTCAAACCACGGCTCTTCCTCGGCCCTCCTGAAGATGATAGGACGGTCTGGCCTGTAGCACATTCTAAATAACATCTCCTTTCACCTGCGAAAACTCAAGATTTCCGGGGTGGGGGGAGCAGGGAGTGTGAGCAGAGAAGAGGGGCCATAAAAATGCTCAGACTTTCCATAAACTTCGGCGCTGACCCTCTTCCTCCCACCAGGGTCCCTAGAGCTGATTAAGTCCCCTTGCTGCCTGTAGATGACTAAAAGGGAAAGCGACATCGGAATCAACACGGCATCGTTTACTTAACGAAGCAGCAACCTTCCACTTGAAGTCACCTGCCGTATCAGACACCACTTCTGTTTTTCATGGAAGACATAACTGCAGTCACTTAGAGTGTAGGACAGGAAAGCAGGGAGGGAGGGGCAGGATGAGCCCTTCACGAGGCAGCCGAAAGAGGGCCCTGCAAGGCTGGGGGAGCCAGGGCAGGGAAGACAGCTGCACCCACAGCCCCTCACGTGGCTCCCACCAACATGCTCAGCCATGCCCCCTGCCACGGGCTCACTTATGCTCACCCGTACACACACACACACACACACACACTTGCAGCCTTCTCCCACAAACACAAACAAGTGTTCACAAACATTCATGCCCACACGTGCACTCTGCCCCTCGGCCTCACTCACAAGCGCACAGGCACCTGTGCTTACCAGCCTTTGGCGCGATGCTTAGGAACGTTGTTTCTGGCTGCTGTACCCAAAAGCTCCACACTGGGAAGGGGGCAGGGGCAGTCCCCAGCCAGTGAAGGAGGGGCTGCTCAGCACAAAGCTGACTCTCAACCCTAAAGGCACCTTCAATAATATCACACCCAACACAATCCCCACCGGAGCCCAAGCGTTTGGAACAGAGACTGTGCATTGCCTAACAGGTGAGGGGGCAGTGGCAGGGCGGGGAGGCCGTCGCTGAAATCCAGCTCGCTTTTCACTCTTCAAGCCGCAGGGCACCCATCCACCCAGAAGAAGGAATGCCTTTTCCTAAGTTTTGCACACACAGCATGGGTTCCAGCAGTCCCTGCACCCCCAAGGCCACGCGCACACTTACTTATCTGTGTACGTGTCCACGTGCTCAGGTTACGTGCTGTGCAAGCCACATTCACATACAGCCTCTCACGCATCTGCAGCCACCAGCACGCAAGGTACGTGGCCATCCTCGGGCTTCCTCACCAGGCTCGCTCCCAGGGGCCCAGGCACAGGTCCTCCTCCTTGCCCTTGGTCTGAGCTGATGATGATGCCCTCAAGCCCAGTCCCAGGTCCTGCTCCCCATAGACAGGGCCTCAGAAGGGGGTGGGGCAGGAATCCTGCCTCAAGGTCCAGGGATCAGGCAGGTGCCCAAAAAGTGACTCCACCTGTCTCCCTTGCCCGGCACCAGGATGAGGCCACTGGTCACACCGTCACAGCTGAGGGGAGAGGCCAGGCACTATGGAGCCCTCTGGGTGGCCAGGAACATGGCCCACCTCTAGCATCAGCAGTAGGGGTATGGGGGCAGGGGCGGAGCTCGGTCTCCAGGAAGCCCTAGCTCGCACCTCCCAGGACTTTGCAGCCTCCTGGAGCTAAATGGGGAGAGGCCAAGTCAGATCCATGATTTCCAAATAAGCCAGACCCTTTGACAAGACTGCAGGGTCCAACCTTCCATCTCTTAGGTGCACTTTTACCTGCCCAGGAAGCACAAGGAAAAGGATACCGGGCAGGCCTTGGGACATCTGGCTTTAACGACCTCACCTCTGATGAGGCCTGAAACGTTGTTACCTCCCGCTGGCCTCCCTGCAAGGAACAGGCTCTCCAGCCTGAAGAGTCCCGGATGGGGGCCCAGGAGCGCCCACCTCTGCCCAGAGGACGATGCCCCAGCCTACAGCCTCCTTCCATTCTCACCTTTCAACCCGACAGGGCAGGGTCCAGCCCAAGGGGGCCGCTGACGCGGGGCGCAGGTGAGCAGTCCCGGGCGCCTCCCGGCCCCCACCCAGCTCCAGGCAGCCTCCTCTGGTTTCGGGGAGAAGGAGGGGCGTCCACGTTCTCTGGGGAGCAGAGCGAAGCCCCGCGAAGTGACCCCTTTTCTGAATGAAATTGAGCTGCCATTTTCATCTTCTCCCCAAATGTCAGCAGCGTTAGATCAGATTAGGAGTTAATCTCTTGCCAAAATTCATTTCCGAACAAGAGAGGTGTCTGCGGGCAGGTGGAGGTTTGTTGTTTGTTTCAGTATTCCTCCCCACGCACCCTCTTTCTCTCCCTGTCACTGGGGTGCGGGTGGGGGTAAAAGTCAGAATAGAGCGCACTGAGGCCCCTGGGGGGCTAGGGGATGCCGCAGAACGCAGGCGGGGCGGGTGGGAGGGCGGCCGCCCTGGCCCCGCGCCCGCCGTAGCGCCCAGCCCGCGCGTTTGTCCTCCGAACGCTCGGGTAGCTCCTGGGGCGCGCCCGGGTCGTCCTGCCCGGCCGGCCGGAGAGGAACGGACCTGGGGCCAGAGCAGGCAGTGCTCAGGAGACAGGCGCTGCGAGGGCCTGGATGCCTGAGCCGTATCCTCAGCGCAAGACGGACGTCCCTCCCCAAACCCCGCCTACCAGCCCCAAGCCCCCAGCCTCCCTCCCGCGGGCCAGGGCGGTAAAAGGAAAAGGAAAGGCAATTGCAGCCTAAAGAAAAAAGAGGAAAAGGAGGAAATAAACGCCCAAACGAACTGGTCAGTACCTTGCAGGAGGCCTCATTTGACAAGTGACCAGAATACAGCCGCTGGCCTGAATGCATAATTACCCCCAAGTGAAAATTCCCCATCTAATTTGATATTTGGTTCTTTGCAGAAGCTATAGCCTTCGTAAATAATATACAAAGTAAGAAACCTAATCCCGCCTGCTAGAATGTTTAATTCATCATTATGCGAGCTAATTGGAAGGTGATTATATGGTAATTGCTCATTAGTGGTGTATATTTATCGCTGTACCTTATGTCAAGGCCATGGGAATTGTGTAGAGTCTGTTCTCTCATTTCAAGGATCAGTTTCAGAAGCAGGAGCGAAGCAGGCAAGATCAAGTTCTTCCTGACGTCAGGGTCCAGCAGAGGGCTGTGGAGACCCGCGCTATATATAGGACCTGGAGCCGGCTGGGGGCAGGCGCGGCCTGGGGCCGGGCTGAGGCGGTGAGCCGGGCAGCCAGACCACTGCCGGGCAAAGCCGGTCCTCCCGGGGAAAGGGAGGAGAGGCATGGGGCTGGGAGCCCTGGACCATTTTCCAAACGCGACCCCATCCCCATTCCAGGCACCTCCCTGGCGCATCAGGTGCGTCTCGGCCTCTGCGCTTATGCTGGGAGAGGAGACCTTGCCCCTGCACTTTCTCTAGGACTCTGGCGGTGTGCAGTAGGTGTGGGGTAGAGAGGGGGACCGGCGAGGCTTGATTTGTACACTGGGTGGGAGGCAGGGAGAGGGAAGGTGAGGCTTGATTTGGAGAGCCATATGGAATTTGGGGTGGTGGAGACCCGGTCTTCCTCCCGGATCTGATCGCCTAACAGTTGGTCAACTCCCACCTCCTTGGCGGGCGAAAAAATTCTCTCAATTCCTTCGCCCAGCGAAGCAGGCTGCAGGCCGGACAAGGGTACCAGGTTGGTGCCTAGGGAGGGGGACCCAGAGTCTCTCTCTATGGTAGGCGGGTAGAGCAGGGCGAAAGAAGCATGAAGAAAGGCAGGGCTTGAGCCCAAACCAGCCCCAAGGCCAGCGCCTGAGCTGGGAACTTGGGACAGGCAGGAAGGCAGGTCTGAAATCCCCGAGGCGCGGAGGAAAGGCGTGGACTCAGACTGCAGGGGGAGGTGAGGGCAGGGGCGAGGCCGTGGCTCTCCAGCAGCTCAGAGGATCCGGCCGGGGCGCTCGGAGACCAGCCGCCAGCCGAGCATCCTCGCACGTGGGCGTGATCTTTGGCGCGCTCTGGCGCCCCCTCGGAGGAGTGCGACGCTCCTTTGCCCTACCCAGACCCCAGCCCGGAACGCCGGGCACCCCTACTTACAGCCCCGGGGCCCTCCCATGTTCCCCCAAGCCCCTCGCCGGGCCACAGGCACTGATGAACAAAAGGCCAGTTAGACGCTGGGGCGCGGCTGATGAATGGACCTTTCGCTTTCAAGCGTGGCACCGCCTCGGGTTTTCCCGGAGTACTGGGTCGCGCCGGGAGAAGCCACCTGCCCCAGCGGGGTCACGGCTGGGGTCAGCGAGTTCTCAAAACTCCCACTTCCCCCTCGCTGAGGGGCTGGTAGGGGGAAGTAAATGCGGCGGCCGAGCGGCGGACGCAGGAGCGGAGCGGCGGGCTACGCGCGCCCGCGGTCCCGCAACTCGGCCTCGAGGCACCGCGGCCGAACGCTGCAGGCCCGCTTCCTCTCCCGCCCGGCCTGCCGCTGCTCTGAGGCGGCACCCAAGTAAACCAAACGCTGATTGCTGGAATAAGAAGGGCCGGCCTGGGAAAATGCGGTTACCAAAAAAAAAAAAAAAAAACGTCTTCTGTTTGCCAAACTCCGGAGCGAGTGGTGCGCTGCGAAACAATAACCGAACCCGAGCCTTCTCACTAGACACACACGTCTAGATCCCGAGACACACACACATATGCTGCCCTGCTGCCGGCATGGACGCCATCACAGGGGACCCCCACCCAAACACGGAGAAATGTTCCCGCCAGTCGCACACTCGGAGGCCATTCCCATCCTCTGAGAGCCACAACTGCAGCCGGCTCACAGCGACCAGACGCTCGCACACAACTTCTTCACACAATTGCATTTCTGCACCTTTATAAGCACTCTAATTACAGCCGCGCAGCTGCACGTTCCTGCCCTAACTCAATACAATCTAGATGCACAAGGAAAGCTGGACACCTTGACACTCACAATCTACACAAGTAGCCCCGGCCTCTCAGCCTCTAACGCACGCAGTTAGCACAATTAGCACCTACACATCCTGACTGAAATCCTGGCTCAGACACGCAAACAACTGTTCCACCGACCTCACTGGTACACTCAACCTCTACAAACCCACAATCACAGCCTCTCCCTAACTCACATCCACACCCTTAGTCCGACTTGCAATTGCCCGCATGCGGGGAGCCTAGCCCAGATGCCCCCAGCCGCGGCGCGGGGCCCCGGGCGAGGCCTCCGACCCGCCAGAGTCCCTTCCCTATCGGCCTGCGCGTCCGAGACTTTGTTCCCTGCGACTCGAGGCGGGGACGGGGAGGAACCGAGGTTTCCAAGGCCGCGCGCAGGCCCGAGCCCCCTTTCTGCCGGGCCCGCTTGGTGCGCCTCTCCGCCCGCCACAATCCGCCCCTAGCACAAAAGTGGCCCGGCAGGTTCCGGGCCGCCGCCAAAGCTCCCGCTCGGGCTGCGCTAGGCTGCCGGGAACAGAGTTGGAGTGAGCTGGGGGCACCGGACACTCAGACAAGAGGCAGAAAGGAGTAAGTACCCGGAGGTCCGAAGCTTTTCCCACCTCAGGAGTTTCTGGTGCCTTGAACAGAGCCCCCACCCCTCCGCCCACGCCTACCTGGCCCTTTGCTGCGCTGAGGAACTGGACCCCAAATGAGACACGCACGCGGAACCCACGTGTACCTCTCAGGAAGGAGAATGTAGCCCAGGCACACTTGGGTTATACGTTCCGTTTCACTCTCTCAGGGAAATGCAAACTGAGAACCCAAGCTTCTCGGTCAGGCGAACGCACAGGGAAGGCCCACAAGTAATCAAGAAGGGAGTAGGTCATGGATCAAACGTGTAACCTACATCCCCATTCGGGGTAACAGGCAAGACACAAGGCAACATGCGTGCAGTTCCATGTGTAGGGAGGAACGCAGAACCTGACCCTCGATGCCCATTGAACCCTGCCAGGGTCATCTAGGCCTGGCACCCATGTACCACGAGGGAGGACACAGACCTGCGGCACGCAGCTCCCATGCTTCCCTGCCCAAGGGGCTCCAGCCCAGCACGCGCGCACTGTGACGGGGACGCAGCCACAAGGCACACGCGCCCCGCACCCTGCCCCGCGCCCCGCGCCCAGATAGTCATCGTGGGATGGCATCTCGCAAATATTTATATTCCTCAGCGCCACGGCAGCCCGCGTCCACATTAGACGCTCTAATCCTGCCACTTTAAATAGATGAATTAATAAAGCAAACGAGCGGCTAATAAGCTGACTGTCCAGCCTTTTTGAGGCGGGGGAAGGACTCGAAAGTGCGCCAAATTTGTTTGCAGTGGATCAAGGCGAGCCGCCTCTGCTTCACTTTCTTTATCTTAATTCCGACTTGAAAAGATATAATTATCTAGTTTGAACAGAGCTGCTATCAAATCCTTCTTTGGGCCGGGAAGGGGGGCGTTGGAGTGGATTGCGGCTCTCTGAGCCGCTCCGTGCAGCCAGAGATAGCGCGTAATGAAGATGTGGCGGCCCGAGATACAAAGGGCATTAACCTCATTAGCATGAAACCTTTTCTTCTTACCATTGTGGGACCCTTTCAGCCGCCTAATCCCCCCTATTTTCAAAGCTTGGTTTGTAATAAAGCTTTTAGGTTTTTTTTTTCCAAAGCTAATAGTATTCTCTGATGATTTTATTGCTGTTACACTACCTAGGACATTTACAAAAAAAAAAAAAAAAAAAACCATCACCCTCCCCCTTTCTTGTACTTAAAAAAAAAGTATATGGTTCTTGCAGAAGTAAGCCTTTTATCAAGATGGGAAATTTTCTTCAGGAAAGGCTAGTCTGAATTTTAACAGGTCTGTGCTCTGTGTTTGAGGCATTCTGGGTTTGGTGAAGTGGATAGAAGGAAAAGGTAACTTGCTTAAAAGAAAGAGGTGCAGCAATGCTGTAGCAGGGACTGCAAAACACTTGGGAGAGCTCTTGGTCACAGAGGTCCCGCTGTCCAAGTGACTGGAAACCCCACTTGAGTTTCCAGGATACACAGGACAGCACCTGTCCCTTCGAGAGGCAAGCCTGTGTCCCCTCTCGCCCCAGAATCCTCGGGCAGTGGAGTCTCCCCGACTACACCCACACCTTCCCAAGGAGTCTGCGTGGAAATGCACCATAAACAGCCAGGGTTCTCCAGAGAAACAGAGAGGGAGAAAAAAGGAGAGAAAGGCAGAGATAAAGGGGAAAAAGAGGGAGAGAGGCCAAGAATGAATTCTACTTTCGAAGAGAGGAGGGGAGGGGAAAAAAAGAAAGAAAAATTTCCATAGTGCCCTATAGTCCCCACACGTGCATGGAATGTCTAATCTTAACTTTTCAAGGCAGGATGTTAACAAAGCTTGTATTTTCGCCCTGCATTGTAACTTGGCCTTATCACAGTGTAAAGGGTGGGGAGATTGTCCTAAATTATGTCCAGGCAGCCCCCCTGGATCCGTGGATTAAGAGATTAAAGGAGACCACTGGGCAAGGCCTCCTCTTTCCCCTTCATATTCCTGGTATGATAATTGCTTAAACTGATTTGCACTTTCACAAAAGCTCGCAGGACGCTTTGTAGCTCGAACAGAACAGACGAGGTTTCTCTATCAATGGAAATAAAACTGATTAATGCAGCCTATCAGGATAAGAAGCAAATGAAGCATGCAAAAACAACCTCGTACCCCCAGAAGGGGGAAGGAGGGGGGAGAAAAGCTAAGTTTCCTCCAAGACTGGGTACAACTTTTTCTTTAATATTAAAATTGAGAGTTGAAGGTTTCTCAAAACGCTTGCCTTATAAGGCTGCTGAGGCCCTTGGGCTCATCCCCTCACCTTTGTCAGATTGGGGCCAGAGAGAGGAAGGAAGGAAGGAAGGAAGGAAAGAAGGAAGGAAGGAAGGAAGGAAAGTAGGGAGGGAGGGAGGGAAGGAAGGAGGAAGGAAGGAAGGAAGGAAGGAAGGAAAGAAGGAAGGAAGGAAGGAAGGAAAGTAGGGAGGGAGGGAGGGAGGGAAGGAAGGAGGAAGGAAGGAAGGAAGGAAGGAAGGGAGGGAGGGATGGAAAGGGAGAGAGAGGGAGAAGGAGAATAGTGCTTTGGGGTTTGAAGTCAGAAACACAGTTTAAAAAGTCCCAGGATCCTGATTCTGCTAAGTGTTTTCCCCAATCCTGGGGGAATACTCTTCAATGCATAACTATATATGTCCAGTTTTTTAAATAACTACAGGTTAAGAGTAGTAAGGATTTTTAACCTGAAATTCAAATTAAACTCCCTCTTTAGGCCGTGCAGTGGGCAGAGGTCTGGATGGAAAACTTTTCTCCCATCCCTTTTCTGAAGGACTTAAGTTTTCCTAATCCTCTCCCTTTTCCACCCTCTTCTCTCTTTAACATGCCCGAGAATCCATCAGTCTGGCCCTTTTGTGGGTGGGGAACCTGGGCTTCTTGAGCCTAGTTGGGGAAGGACCACACTCAAAGAGATACTTTTCTCAAGAATTCACTTCAATTTCCCAAGACAACTACTCTGAGGGCATATTGATAAATCTTTATTGACAAAATATTGACATTGACATACTTCTTGGAAGTATATAGTGTGTTAGAATTCTAACAAATTAACACAGAACACAAAAATATTTACATTCTGGTATAGAAGACATTAAGGAAGCATTTGTCACTCTCTTTAGTAAGTCTATGATCTTGGAATAGAAACTCAGTGCTTGAAAACTTGCTGCCGTGTTCTTGGCCACACTTATCATCCCCGCTAACTACAGTCCTTCAGTCTTTGCAATAGATAGATTGAAAGTTTGGAATGGCCTTTATTTACGGCAAATGGTTGAACTCGGCCAATACCTTCAACCACTAAAAGGAGTTTAGTTCATGGTTTTAAGCCTTGGGATGTTAGGAAAGGAATGTCCAAGAAACAGAATTAATTTAGGGTTTTTTTTTCCCAGTACAAGTCCTGACTCCTCTTGTGGGCACCCTCCCCCTCCACCCCCAGCCCCCCATCCTGCTCCCCATTTCTCTGAAAGAGGATCGCTATCGCTGAGCCTACTTCATTTAGCTTTTTTCACAATCACTTTGACATCAGAAGGTATCAAAAAGTGTTTACAGACTGCACATTTCTTGCAAAAAATCAAAATAAAAAGCACGCAGAACCTGTCTTTAAAAGGAAAAGAAAATTACAATTCACTTTCTGTCTTAAGACACCATTCGCCCAACAACTGCTACATGCAATTCAAGTTTTTGAACAGGTGTGGGATGGGGCTGGATGTGGAATCCCAACGGTTATTATCACTGATTACTTTTAAAGATTGGGGGGAAAAAACACTTCGAAGTGCAAAATAAAAAGTCCTGTGCCTGGTTGGGGGTTTTCTTTTATCATTATGATTATCATCATCATTTTTTTAAAAAAATCGGACTGCGAGATAACCGGAATACCTGCCAATCATCTTGTCTCGCTGGTTTGGCCTTTGACTGACAGCTCCCCTTGTCAGAGCGCCTTCGGCTTTGCCACCTTTGGATCTCTCTCTCTCTCTCTGTCTGTCTCTGTCTGTCTCTCACAAGCTGCCTCTTCAGACAAGGGTTGCGTGTTCATCAAGGAGCCTCCGTCCTCTGCCATCTCGGCGCGGCCTCGGATCGGGACCCCGCGCTCTTGCCGCCCAGCGTCTGCGTCGCGCCGCCCCTCTCTCTGACTCCCTCTCCCCTTCTCCGTGAATGTGTGTGTGGTTTGTTTTTGTTTTGTAGGGTTTTTTCTTCTTCCCCTCCTCTCCCTGTCTCTGTTTTGCTCCGTGTTGTCCGTTTCTGAGGGGTTCTGTTTGTGTTTTTAATCGTCTGAGGTCACATCTATTTCCTCGGGACTCGCCTGCTTTGTGGCGATTCTCCACCGGTTAATATGGTGCGTCCCTTTTTTCTTTTGTTGCGAATCTGAGCCTTCTTCCTCCAGCTTCTGCCTTTTGAACTTCGTCCTTCGGTTCTGAAACCATACTTTTACCTGCAGGAGAGGCAGATGGGGCGCGTTATAGTTCCTGCACAGCGCCCTCCTACCTCTTCCTCTTTTGCCTGGCCCGGACCTGGGACTGAGACTACGAAAATACACTACCCCAGCTGCGTGTCCTATTAGCCGACCTCCCCACGGCCTCCCCTCGGGGAACAGAGCTCCTATCTCGGGGCCGGAGAGAAGGCTGGCTCCCTCCCCTTCTGGCCCTCCTGGAGCACATTTCCCCTGGCCCCGAGGCCCAGAGTGCAGAGTGTCCCCTTCTCACTTTGTCCTGCTCGGGACACCCACATCCCACTAAGTGCAAAAGCCTGGCAAACACTGGGAAACCCCTATAAAATTATAAATAAGGGAAAATTAAAAGAGACACATCCCTGACTCCCTCTACCTAACTAGTGCAGGGAAGATCTCATTCCCACTGCTGCAGCTCCTGCAGGGCCGAATGTGCTTTCTATTTTCTGCCAGTTTCCCACAGCCACTGCCTAAATATAGCGCCTCCTCGGCAAAGCCTGGGCCCTGGGTAGGCAGTCAAGATTGGCCTGAGCTTTCCCCTCTCTGCCCAGTACTCTTGCAGGTGAGAGCAGAAGCAGTTGTGTGTGTGGGGGGGGGGGGGTGCTGGGGGAAACCGGTGGGGGGGATGATGGGGTGCACAGCCCTGGGGACCAACCCAGCTGTATCTTTTCAGCTAGGAAAAGAGGCTCAAAAGTGAAAGCTTCTGAAAGACCGTGAGATAAAGGGGAAGTAAGAGAAAAACTGTGAAAGAGAAGGGAAGAGCCCCTCAGTCCTCCTCTTGAACAGCCCCAGGACAGTCCAGGGCCAAGCTCTCACCCCATCACATCACTTCCCACCAGGGCGGGGCCGGCAGCCTGGCCTCCTCGGAGCGCTGCTAGAAGTCTGGGGAGCAGTGAGGTGGGGCTCACACGCTATCCCGACCAGTCCCTGGGGAAGCTGGTGATGGGGCCCCATACAGTGACCAGACCAGACAGTAACACTGCCCAAGCTTCTCAGCGGTGAGGTACAGGTGAGGAACATGGTGATGACTGCACCTCCCATGCCACCAGGGCTGTCCCATTCTGCTAGCAGCACCCCAGGCCCCTGAAGTCCGCTCCGCTTTCTCCTTTGAGTCGGCAGGCCCAGGTCCCGGCTTGCTCTCCCCGGATGCCCCCAATCCCCCAAAGTGCCCCCATGAAAAAGCCGAGCTGGAACACGGCTGAGTTTAATTTGCTTTGAGTTTGCTAATTGAGGGGGAGGATGGTTCATTTCTCCCCGGCGCTCGCCCAAGGCGCGCGTCGGTGCGCTCGGGGCTTGACACGCACACAAAGGCTCCAGGCAGCGTGGGCAGCGAGGCGGACAAAGACCACGGCCGACTCGGCGATCCAGGAGAAATCAGCCGGGCCGCGCCTTGTGCCGGGCCCCGCACCAACCCGCGAGGCCCTCCTCGGTTTTGTCCGCGGGGACGTTTTAAAACAAAAGCCTCGACCTCTTTGCGCCTCCCAGGAAAAGTGTTACAACTTAATCTGCCCGAAAATGTTACTGTTTGCCGGGAACTTTGACCCCGCCCTGAGGCTCCGCGTACAGTAGCGCCTACTGTAGCCCTAAGCCCCCTCCTCGCCCCGGGGCAGGCCAGAACCTGGCCGCCTCGGGACCCTGTTGCGCAGGAAGGGTCTGCCCCCTGAGGCAGCTCCTCTCCCGAAGCCTTCTAGCTCTGTTTCTCGGATTTAGGGACGCACCCAGGATGCCGGCTCGGCGGTCTGACTCTCCGATCCCCTCAAGGGGAATAACTGACGCCGTCGTTGCGAGCCTTGAGCCCCCGGTGCACAGAGCTCGCCCTAACCCACTCTCAGCTCTCTCTCCAGCCTAGAGCCCCAAACACCCCAAAACCCCGCGGCACTCTCCTTCCTGGATCCCAGCCGCGTACCCCAGACTCCCACCGAAAGTCTCACCGAAAGTGCAGAGGTATCTTAGCCAGGAGCTGCAAGGCCAGCCCAGCCGCACAGAAGGAGCAATTCAGCCCGTCTCCGCCCGCCCCAACAGAGCCTCGGGCGGGTCATCTCCTACAGTCCCGTGCTGGAGCCCAGGGAAGCCAAGAGCACCTCAAAACTTACACATCCTGAGCCCGGGCGTGGAACCAGCTCCCAGACTGTTTGCCGAAAGCCCTCCGCACTTTGCGGGCTGCGTGTGTCCAGAGATTTGGGATGCGGTTGCCGCGCCTCGGCCCGCTCACCTGAGTTTCCGTGAGGCTGAGGCTGTGCGCCAGCTGTTTCCTCTCTGCGCCCACCACGTAGTGGTTCTTCTCGAAGGCGTGTTCCAGCCTCAGAAGCTGGGACGGGGAAAAGGCGGTTCGGATCCGCTTCGGCTTGCGGGCCAGCGCGTTGTGCAAAAGGAAGCTCTCCGGACTTGTGTCGTTCCCTACGGGGGACACAACAGAAGTCCCATTAAAGGGGGCTGTCCTGGCCAGGTCCGCGCGCTTCTCCCGAGCCGGGCTGACCTGGCACAGCGCTCAGGGCCTCCGCGTACGTAGCCCGTGCGGCCCGGCCCACGGGGACCCAGAGCCCTCCACACGCGCGAAGGGAACACCGCTCCAGCTGCCTGGCCCGCTCCGCCGGGGCCGTAGCTGTGCAGCACCCAGCAGCAGCTGTCCCGGCGGGTCGAGTCCCAAGGCTCCTGACCTCTGCGGGCTTTGCAGCCGCCCGGGCCCCACGAGCCTCGCCACTTCCGCAACAGGCGCCCGGGACAGAGGAAGGGGCGGCAAGGCAGGGCCCGGGCATTGGCGCCCTGGACCCAGAGAAACGTCTGTCTCTTCTTTCTAACCTCTGGTAGAACTTTGCCCCGGGGGTGAGGGGCGAAGAGGCGACGAACCGCTATCCTAGAGTTTTCTCGGGGACTTATTTTTAAAGTACTTAAGTCTTTCTCCTCCGGAAAAGTGCAGACGCCGGGCGTGTCGTTGCAGCCCGGCCTAGACCGAAATCTCGCCGGCGGGTGCGCAGGGTTTCTGCCGCCGCTGCCTCCCGAGGCCCCGTTCTCCCGCTGCCCTGCTCCAGAGAACTAGGAGACTCGAGCGAAGGCATCGAAAGCCGGGGAGTACGGAGCTGCGGTCACCCGATGGAACTGTCCGCGGCCCCAGAAGATCCTGGCTACTCCAGGCCTGGCGTGGAGACCAAGAGCGTGGCTGCCAGAGAATGAGGAAAGGGAACCCTAAACTTTTCGAGCAAAGCCAGAGAGTTTCGGATTCACTCCTTAGGGTGGGAAATCGATTCACCAAAACCCAAAGAAAGACAAACCTATAATCCAGGCAGGGATGGAGGCAACTCCGGTCTGGGAATAAGAGTAAAACGTTGTTTTTGTTTGGTTTGGTTTCTTTAATTATGGAGGACGGGAATCTACCCCATTCTAGGCTCTGGCAGGAACGCCAAGGGTTAATGAATGGGCAAGCCGCTGGGTATTGATCAGCGGCCTCGGGAGGTAGGTCTTTTCCCCGCTCGGATCGCTAAACTAATTACTTGCCCCTTTTTCTGGAGTTTTAACTCTCCTTCCACTCCCACCCCCCACACACACACACAAATCCAAAAAATAGCAAGAAAGGAAAACACCCAAACAGATCTCCTCCAGCCCGTCTTCCGACCCGGTTCATATCTTTTAAAAGAAAAACAAAAACCAGACCGAACCTGCCTTCGCCGTGGCCGCTCGGCGCCCGAATTGAGCAGGTCACGGCGAGAGTCCTGAGTCTCGGAGGCTCCTACCCGCGAGGCTTCCCTCCCCGCCTGAGCCTCCAGATTAAGCAGGATAAAACAAACTCCCAGACTTTGCTCTGGGGACGCGAGGGTCTCTTCGCCGCCGGAAGAGGGTCAGAGACCGAGAAGCTGCAGGTCTAGGATGCAGGGGCGCGGAGTGGATGGCAAACAGGGTCGAACGCAGTCGAGAGCGAACCTGGTGGCCGGGCCCTGTCCGCGCCCCTCGGAGCCAGGGCGGCGAGGGCATCGCCGGGAAGACAGAGAACCCGGGGACCCCCGCGGGCCACGGATTCCTTGGCGGCCGGCACTCGTAGCACGCTAGGAAAGCCTGCCTCGACCCGAGAGCATTCGGGGACAACTCCTCTGTCTGCGCCCTTCTCTAAAGGGTCAAGCGGCCGCGGCCAGACCCCAAACCGGCCGCAGCTCGGAGACTAGGGACCGTGCCCGGCTCCTCGCCGCCCAGTTTCCAAACGCGGCGCGCGGGCGGGCGAACCGGAGGAACCTCCATCCAGGCCTTGCCGGGCGCCCACCCAGAGCAGGCCGAGGGCAGTGCGGGCTGCAGAGCGCTGCAGCCCCGCGACGTGGCACGTACCTTGGAAGCGGTGGCCCAGATATCGGTAGCGATGGATGAGCCAGGGGTAGAAGGTGGACGGGTCCCGCTGCTGCGAGGCGAAGAGGGGGTGTGGCGAGTGCGAGGAGGGCAGGGGGTGGGCGGCCAGGGCGTGCGGCGGCGGCACCGGGTGCACGGGCACGGCCGGGTTGGGCGGGTGCGAGACCGCCTCGGCGAACACCAAGTCCGGGTTGGAGTAGACGCCCCTGCCGGCGGCGGCGGCGGCGGCCGAGTGGAAGCCGTTGAGGAACGGGTTTATGGGGCTGGAGTTGGCGTAGCTGAGCGCCGCGGGACGGATGGGGTCCTCAGAGCGCGAGGCGGGCAGGGGACTGTCCTTGGCCACCAGCGACTCGATGGTGAAGCAGCGCTTGGGCGCCGGCTGGAACATGCTGCGCCGAGGAGCGGGCGCCCGGGGCTCCCAGCTCCCGGCGACCGCGGCGCGCTGCCTCCGCCGCCCGCTGCCCGCTGCCCGCGGCGAGAACGGACGAGAATTGGGGACTTGTTTGTTGGGGGTGGGGGTGGGGGTGGGGATGGGGGTGGGGGAGGAAAGGGAGAAAGAAAGGAAAGGAAAGGAAAGGAAGAAGGAAAGAAGGGGGGAGGGGGAGGGAGAGGCAACACCGAGGATCCCGAGAATCTTGCACCAAACGCGCCCAACCTGGAGAGAGGGGGAAAAATCCTTCCAGAAGAATTTGCAGGCGTGGATTGGGGTAATTTTTTTCTTTTTTTTCTTTTGTTTTTCTTTTCTTTTTTTTTTTTTTTTTTTTTTTTGCGAGATGGCGTGGGGGGGATCGAAGTTAGAGGCGGGAGGGGGGGAAGTTTCTCGGGGGAGGCAAAAAAAAAGTTTTCTCTCCTCTGCAAAAGGCGGGCAGGGCGCCCTAAGTCCAAGGACAATCCATGGAAGTGTTCGCTTCTTCACAAGTTGTGCAAACGATTTGTTAGTTCATGAGCCTAATTAGTGCGGGGATCACATAAACAGCTTCCTCCGAAGCCTGGTAAATGGCTTGATGATTGGTCGCTATTACTCGCCCTGAGGTGGAAGGGGGGAGACTCTTTAAAGTGCGTCAGAAGGAGGCGAGCGCCTGGGAACCCGGAGGCCTGGATCCAGGCCGAGAGTGGAACGGAGTCGGCGCCGCTGCCTCGGCCGTGCCTCCTGCGCCCGCCAGGCCGCCCGGCCTTGCGGCGCCGTCGCCGCGCGCTCCTAGCTCACTTGCTCCCGCGGCGCCCGCGGCGGCTTCTTCTCCTCTTTCGCCTCCTCCTCTTCCTTTGGCTTCTCCTCCTCCTCTTCCTCCTTCTCCTCCTCCTCTTCTTCCTCCTCCTCTTTCCCCACCTCCTCCCCTCAGCCACCGCCTACTTCTCCACCACCACCATTCCCTCCGGGGCACCCCGGTCCCTGCAGAGTCCCCGAGCGGCGCCGCCTTTGCTGCGGCCCCCTGGATCCCGAGCCTGCTGAGCCCGAGCTGGGGGGACAGACGGACACACTGATGCACATATTCCTCGCGCCTAGCGCTATGCCGCTGCTGCCCCCCGCGGGCGCGGGTCAGGGGAGCTGGAATCGCCCCGGGAGCACTCGAGGGTAAGCGAGCAGGGGTTGGTTCCCGGCGAGGGCTAACGGAGCCGTTGGGTTAGACCAATTCCCACCCCCAGCGAAGCTCCCGGAGGTTTCCCAGGTGAGGAGGGAGTCTGGCCGGGAATGGGGGTCCTCCGACCCACGCGTAGCCTCTAGGTCCCAGGGTCCCTGAGTTCACGATCTTTGACTCGGCCCGTTCGTTTCCAAGCTGAGACCGGAGTGGACGACCCTGCCCTGGCGGTGGGCTTCCAACTTGCCCACAGGCTCTCTATTTTCCTCTCTGGGAGGGTGCTCATCTCCTTCCCCCAAACAGCTCTTTTGGGAACTGGGGGTCCCAATATCTGGGAATGGGGGTCCAAGGTCAAGGGAGAGGCTGATGTGATACTACTATTACCGTTACGTTGTCGTTATTATTTTTGTTAGTATTGTTATCATTCTTATTATTGCTATTATTATTATCATCATCATCATCATCATCACTATTTCTATTATTATTCTGCCATCTGTCGTCCTAGGGGCGGGTTGCTGTGCAAACCCAGGGCTTGCGATTAGGGAGTGAGGATCGCTTCTCCAGTCCCAGGCCGTGTCCGCATTTTCGAGCTTGCCTTCGGTTTTAGGATGATTTTAGGGCCGAGTCCCCTCGTCCCCATTGGCTCACGCTGCGGCATAATTATGATCACATCCCCCAGGCTGCTGGCGCTGCTCTCTGTTTATTGGTGGTTAAAGATCTATTATCTATTCATCAGCCGCCTCTTTTTTCCTCTTTTTTTTCTTTTTGCCAATTACATTCTTCTAAAATGAAGTACCAGCAGGTATTTTGCACGTTTACAATTAATGATTTTTAAAAAAATCTGGCATCCTTTAAATCTCTTACTTGGAGGCCCATGTCACTTCGCTTAAGGATGAAGAAATGCCTGTGTTTGGTGATGAGGTTGCCGTGAGACCCAAAAAAATGTCGATTGGGAGGGGGAGAAGAGGGAAGTCCTGTAAGTCAGGCTTCAGTGCCACCAGATTCATCAGTCAAAGGTCCCCAGGTCTGGGGACATGTGCCCCTGCTTTCCCAGCTACCCTCTCCCTGCCCTGGGGTCTCCCCCGTCCTCTGTGGTTTCATCTGCTGTGTATTTATGTTTGTGTCAATTTCTTCTTTATTCCAGGCATAGTCTGTGTTGGGGGTGGGGGGTGGGTTGGATGGGAGGAGGATCCAAAACCCCTTTCGGAAAACACTCCAGGCAAGAGAGGAGTCAGGAGTATGTTTTCTGGTGTTGTCTGGGCACCTGATCTTAGTGAGGACCCAGCAGAGATCATGCGTGCTGCCTCCCCCAAGCTTCCCAGGGCACACACACATACACACTTCCACACACGAGACAGGCATGGCCCTCAGCTCTATACTCACGCCCCAAGAAGCCTGCCCCTACCTCAGGCTTCTGCTCTCTGACTCCAGCTCTGGGCAGGGGTCTTGGCTGGGTTTTCACCCTTAGCGGGTTCTCTCAACCTTGCTTTGTGGCATCCCCCCATCCTTTTCCCCAGGCCCAAGGATACAGGGTGCTCGATCCAGCCTCTTGGGGTGGGTTGCATTTTAACTAGTATCTCCCGGGGTCCTGAACCATGGACCTCCAAAAATATTGTCCCCGATTCAGAAATCCTTCCCTCAGATAGGCTGTAGGGACACAAGCCCCACTGTGCCCAGGCCAACAGGGCGCCTGAAGCCGCCAGGAAAAGTGGAAGTCTTTGGGCTGCGCTAGCCAGCCAGTCTGGGGTGGAGGTAGAGGTCAGCCCTTGGTTCCCAGAAAGAAATACCCAATTTAGGCGGGTTGTAGATCCCCGATCCTGGAGCCAGTGGAGGAGGACCCCTTTCTCCACGGAAGGATTTCCAGGCGGGCTGGAGATTCAGGCTTGCCCACAGGCCAGGCCTTCCAAACTCAGCCTTAGACTACAAGTGGGAAACTGAGGGCACTAAAAGCCCCACCCTGGCTGCAGGGCAGGGAATGACCTTATTGCACAGTCAGTATTAGTGATCTTGGCTGGGGGTATGAGAGTAGATGACTTCGAAGGCAAAGGGGCTCCATGCAGGGTCTGGGAGGTGGGATGAGGCCCGCCATGGTGTGTGATAGTTTCCCCTCTTCTAAACTCTCAGGCTGAACACTAAAGTGTTATCAGTACCACCTTAAACACTTTCTCCTGTTTTGACCAAGATGTGTCTGGAGAGTGTCCTAATGAAGTGAGCAGTCTGGAGCCCAGACCCTCAGCCTCCCTCCCGAGGCAGGGACAGTCAGCCGGGGCAGAGGGCCCAGGCTGCTCCCAGTGTCCAAGAAGCAGGCCACCCGCCTCTTGCAAACTGCCATAAGGGGGCCAGCTTTACCCCCAAAGGGCTCTAGTTATTGGCAGGTGGGCGAGGCCGAGAGAGTCTGGTGGCTGCCTTCTTGGCGGCAGTGGGACACGCCTGTTCGCCGCTGGCCCCAAGCCTCTCCCGGGCCCCCACGAGGAAGAAGCGGGTTTCTAGCGAGTCAGGGGCCGCACGCGGAAGCCCTGGAAGCGGAGTAATCTATGCTAATTCATGCGCCGGGACCGAGGAGCTTGGAAAGGTTCGCTCTGCCAGGCTCCGACGTGCAGGGGAATTAACTAGGAGAGTAACTCATTAACCAGGCTGGAGGGCAGAGGCGCACCAAGGCGCTGGGCAACCTAGTCTGGACTCGGACCCTGAGCTGCCTCTAGACTCTGCTCCTTGGACCCAGCGGCTGCCATTCTCTTTACTTGTGGCTTCTTTAGCCTTCCAGAATGCGGCCCCTCTTTGTTCCCTAGCTGCTCTGGAAGGGTGGGTGCTGGGTTAAGTACCGGTGTGAGCGGTGGGAAGTGAGGGGATTCCTGAGGCTCCATCTTAGAGCAACGGGCTCCCAGTCTCCACATCCCCACCCGGTGAGGGTTGTGCTCTGTAGATTTCAGAATCTACACTCTGCAGGCAGCTGAACTAGCAGACACATGATGAAGGTTCAAGTCTCAGATCTGTCACTTACTGACTGAGCGATCTTGGGCAACACCACAACCTCTCCCAACCTCCATTTTGTCATCTGTAAGATCACGGCCAATGCTGCCTGCGAGGCCGTGGAGGGCAGGAGGCCGGCCTGTTTTAGGGAGTGATAGAACCCTTCTACTTCCTGATTGGGATGGCAGTTACACATCTGTGTTTTAAAAACTCACAGAGTTGTACACAACAAAGGGTGAGTTTTCCTGTATGTAAGTTATACCTTAGTATAAAACTGACCCCCACCCCCAAAGTCAGGCCTGGATGACCTTAGGCAAGTTACCTAACCTCTCTAAGCCTGTTATCTCTTCTGTGAACTCGAGATAAATAATAATATCTTGGCCCTTGAGGTTGTTCAACAAGATAAGCCAAGCAACATGCTTAGTGTCCGGTATATAATGAATGAGCTATAATAAAAGTAAGTTCCTGTCCTTGATATTGCTGTTATTACCATTACCTACCCACCTCCAGGGCTTCTTGCTGGACTTCAAGACTGAACAATAAAGTTGTACAAATATAAGCTGCTGTTCTTCTCACACTCCTGCCATGCTCCCCTCCATGCTCCTCCAAAGGCCAGGGGCTTCTCTAGGGGGACCCTGGGAGTGAGAGAGGCTTGGACTCCTGGCTAGCGGGAGACATCAAAGGGCAGAGCTTTCTGGTCATCTCCCATACCATCTGCTCTGAATTTCCCACCAGGCCCTGTACCTTTGCAGGAGCAAACAGCAGTGCTTCTCCCTCCCCCAGCTCATGCTAGGCCTGTTTGATAACTGGGGTGGATGCATACCTTCATGCAACCCCGGAGAGATGCCCAGGTGCTGCCTGGGTCACTACCTGTGTGACCTTTACCTTCTTGAGCCTCGGTTTTCTCCTCACTGAAAAGGAAATACCAATATCCTTTTACCAATATTTACCAAATTATTTACCAATATTTCCAATATTGGAAATACCAATATTGTTTGAGGGGAGTAAGTGAGCTAACGCTTGGCACAGTTATCGTTCATCAAATAGTAATGGCAGGCCATGACTTTGTACGTCCCGCATACTCGCTGCACTCTGCTAAATCTAGGTCGCGGCGGTTAGGACCCTCCCGGTGAGCCGCTATCGTGAGGCTGCACTGTGCGCCAGCCAGGCAACGCGAGAAGCGCGGACGTCCGTGGAGGGTAAGCCCTCTCCCGGGCCCAAGGCATGCGAAAGGTGTCCCGGGATGGGGAGATCCTCGGGACCCGGTTAAGAATTCCTCCAACCCACGGTGATTCCCAGTCACCCGGCCTCTCCGAATGCATAGGGCGGCGGTAAAACTAAGAGAAAACTTAATGTTCTAAAAACATTTTTTTTTTTAAATCGTCATGACGGCAAATCCCTTTCTGGTGTCCTCCCTAGAGGCCGCTCGCTGGGCAGGCGCGGCGACCCGGGACGTGTATCCGCGTGCGCGCAGCGGCGCCTAGTGGCGGGGGCCGGGCGCTGGCCGCATCCCCGCGAGCGGCTGAGCCCGATGCGCCCGGGAGCGCCGGGCTTGTGCCCCACTGCCAAGACCTTCCCGCGACCGCAGTCTGAGCCGGGCGGGGAAGTCAAAGTAGACTCACAGACCACAGAGGAAGAGAAGACGACTTGGAAATGCGTCCCTCCTCCCTCCAGCAGCTCTCCGCTTCAGAGTTCACCACCCACGCTAGAATTCCAGCTCCACCCCGAGTCGGGCTTCCTTCGGAAGGGCGCAAGGAAGGGGGGACGGGTTCTGTTCTAAAAAGGACGATGAGGCCGTGATCACCTGTGCCAGGGGGATACCGCGCAAATGAGGCCACAGCATCATGCGTCAGGTCCTAGATCCTGCGGCCTGACTACGGGCCCATTCTGGCCTGCGCTGGCTCCAGCTTGGGTAGAGTCCGAAGAGCTGGGGTCTCGGGGTGCAGCTCTCCTAACTTCTTGCCCCCTCGTGGCCGGCCGAAGACTCCCTGGTGGTTATTGCTGAGACAGCGATTAATGATCAGCCGGATTGAGCGGCCGCGACCTGGTCAGGGTGACCGGCCCCTTCCTTCTGGAGCGCGCGGACCCGTATCTGTCCCGGCGCAAGTTGGTACCTCCAGTGAAGTGAGGCCCGTGGAATCCGAGCGGGGTTCGTTGGAAACCCGTGCATAACTGATCAAGCGTCCACTGGGGAGACTGAGCCCTCTTGGGAGGGTTGGACCCTGGTCCAGGCCTCAGCTGCCCCAGACGACTGCAGGAACCAGGTGCTATCCTTCTCCGGTGTTATCAGGAGGCTGCCAGCGTGTGGGTCTCCGAGATCCAACCGTTTTGACAGCCGACGTTTCAGAGCCAGGAACTCCGCACTGACGCGTAAAGCCACGCAGGGCTTGACCATCGAATTTACTTCCTTCACCACGTTGAAACTCGTCAATCTCTCAACACACAGGCTGTCCCGATTCACTAATGAAAGCAAGAAAAAGATCAAAGGAAGTCCCGGTTGCTTTCTCCCTCGGCTGCCTTCGAATGAAAGTCTAAAAGCCAAGCAAGGACAGACGTGGGGCAGACTGACTGACACAGGTGTGCAGGAATTAGGGAAGAAGGACGCTCTTGCTCGGGTGATTTCCCCGGGAAGGGGTGGAGACAGCTCGGGTCTCCTCTGCACCCTTCCCGCTGATGGGTGGGTGGCGTTATCGCTCTCCCCTCCAACAGTCCCGAAAGCTTTGGCTTCATTGGGCCACAAGGCCACCGTCTGTTTCCCGGAGCTCCCTGCCGCCGCATAAGATGACCTGCAGCGGGCCACAGGTACTAGCATGGGAGGTGGCTGGGGACGCATCTGCCGGCTTTTCTTCTGCCTTCTCCGGCATCTTTTCGTTTCAGGCTCTGCTCTTGCCAACGGTCGCAGGCCTTGTAACTGGGGGTCCAGTCCTTTAAGGAGCTCCTTGGGGTTGTCAGCGGCAAGCCACCTTCGAACCTAGGGGCAGTTTCTGAAACCCTGGCGTCTCACCAGTCCCTCTCTCAGGAGCTTAATCGTCTTTTATTTTTGTACTTCCCCATTTTCTGAACTCTGGAGGCTGGACTAGGGCTTAGAAAGAAGATCGTGGTTGTTTGAGGAAAGAAACTGGAGGCTTTTTCTCTTGGACGATGCAGCTCGCCAAGAAACTTGGGGAGGATGTCAGGAAGACTGAGAAGAACAATTCCTCTCCCTGTAACGAATTTTCGCTTTTAAAGGCATGTTTACTCACACCCAGTTCTCAGTGAACCTCATAATCTGGTGTGGAAGGAGTCATGATACCCATTTTCCAGATGAGAAAATCGAGGCTCAGAGAGGTCACTCTGCGAGGAGCCTTGTGACAGCCCCGCCTCCATCTCCAGCTCCCCGCAGTCCAACATCGCCAGACCCCTGCATTCAAGCCAATGAGAAACGGTGGTGGCGAAGACGCCGCTGGCTGACGGGGTCCAAACCACCCCATGCAGCGAGGCTCGTCCAGGCGCCCCATACCGTGTAACTCCATCACTCGCCTCGAACCCACTTGCCCACCATTGTCCTCCAGGCCACTGTTTCCACCTTAGGCCTCGCCCCATGCCCTTTTACTTCTTCCCGGGTAGCCTCCTGCGGACCCAAGCCCCGGGTTTAGGACCAGAGGGTCGACGGCCTCACTGCGGCCAGTAACCGAGGAGCTGACAGGGCAGTACTCGGAGGTCTTGGCCGGGACTCCGTGTGCTCCGCACCCTCGCGTTGCTCTTCAAAGCGGCCCTGAGACCTCCGGGGATACCCGCAGAGCGGCCCTGCGCCGGCGTCAGGGAGCGCGGCCTGAGCCCCCCTCGCAGCCAGCAAGGCGTCCCGAAAGTCCCTGGCCCAGCGATCACTGCCTCCTTAGCTCTGCCCAGCCTACGAGGAGCTGGCCAGGGGACAGAAGAGTGGCCAGGGGCTGGGAGCTTCCGAAGAGGCACACAGAGAGGGTCTGACCTCCCCCTTTCTGAGGAGACAGCCTCCCGCAGCCTCTGCCCTGGCGATCTTTACGAACAGGCGGCAGCTGCGGCGGCCAGGCCCTCCCCCCTCCCCCACCCCACCCCCGGGACAGTCGGGAAGGAGCCTTCTGGGTAGGGCCCCGAAGCTGCATGGCCCCTCGCCACAATCACATTCAGGGGACCCTAGCGCTCGGATATTGGACACACTCCGCTCCCCTATTTGCGTCCCTTCCGTGTCTGGGCGTAGGGACCCAAGGTGCGCCCCCGCTTCCGCCAAGACCCCGCGAAGCCCCTGGCGGCTGGAGGTGAGGCCGAGAGAGGGTCCCTCCAGGGGCCTGCAGGCGTCCGAAGCTCGGCTGGGTCCCGGGTGTCCCCCACCCCGCCACACCCCCGGCGGGGTCCCGGAGACGCCCGACCGCAGCCGCCCTCCGCTTAGCCCGGCCGCCGGCGGCTCGCCGGGGGCTGCGCAACAAAGGGTGGCATCGCGGCGGCGCGGGCAGGGACCTCATTGGTTCAATATTAGCTTTTCATTCCAGTCTATTGTGCCCATCTGAGATAATATTGACTCTGAGGTGAGAGCCCACAGACGACAGGGCTTGTCTAACACTCCGCGGCCGGGCGCTCGAAGGGAAGAGAACCAGAAATGAAAAGTTAAAGGGACTGCAAATAAAAGCTCTGGCGCGGCGGCGCGCCCCGGGGCCGCGCACGGCGCGGCAGCCAGGCGCTCCCCCCGGCGTGCGCCGGGGCTTCCGACCCGGGAACTGGGGGTCGGGAGAGGGTCTTGGGGTCCGGAGGCCGTTCTGAGGAGGGGCACCGCACGTTCCCATCGAAAACCGCCCTCATTTACCACACAACCCCATCTTCCAGACAATTGATTTTGAGATTCCGCTCCTGGGTAAATCTGGAGAAAACAAATTCCCATGCACATTGTTTTAGTTTGCCAGTAAGCCACCTGAGATACTTTCCCCACTTAAACGATGTGATTTCTTTAGAGTAACTTCGCTGTCAGTTTCTTCTATTTCCCCAGCACCAGAAGAGTAAACACGCAGAGCGATGTTCCATGATCGTTAGGCTGCATTACTTGCGAGTGCGCGGTTAATATCAAATTTCTAACTGCATTTTGCTTTGCTTTGAATCGTTTCCCTGCAGCCCATCCTCGTGTTTCTTAATCGCCTTTCTAACCGCAACTTTAAAGGACCTCGGGAACGTTCAAGTCTTGCTTATAAAGATCCGTTTCAATTTCCAAATTGCCTACGTTGGAAAATGACGCTTTAAGTTGTCTTAGGTGTCTAAGAAAGAGCACTCCAGTTTACGCTCGCGGGACCAGACACCAAACGCTGAGGGCTTGCAGTGATCGTGGGAATGGATGCCTTCGGGCCTCCTTTAGGAAATTTGTGTCTCCCCCTCATTGGAGTCTGACCGCCGTAAGAGATGGTCTGTTAACTCCGTTATTCCAATAAGGAGTTGGTCGTTTGGAATCTTTACATCTACCCCAACTCACTTGGATGTGTGGGGAGCTGGGATGCGTCAAGGGCCGGGGTGGCGGTACCACCATCCGGGGAACCGTTGTGTGCCTCCCTCCTTCCTCTTAGGTGCCCTGTGCTGAGCTGAGGATCAGTGATACCGACCGAGCTCCAGCACCTTGGAGATTTCAGAGGAGGACGTTCTGGTTAATATATGTGGTCTATATTTTATATATGGCCCGTGTGTTTTATATATTATTTAAAATAGAATCTGTATTATATGGTTTCATCATATTGTGCACTGTTTAGTATAGATTTAACCTCTAATTCTAATATTACATGATTACATTAGTTACTTAACATATTTTTTATACGTTATATATTATACTGTATGTGTAGATAGTTCTGAATATATATGTACGTATAAATATATTTATTTAATATATATGTGTAAAAGTATTTGAGGGAGCCTTTAATCTCCCTGCAAGTACATATTTGATCGTTTTCATGCAACGTTTTAGAAAAAAATCCTAATCGAAACCACTTTGACACCAGCTATGTCTTTATAACAAATACCCTGAGGTCCAATTTCAGCTCCAGGGACAGGAGGGGCGGGGGAACTCTGCCATAAGGGACAGCAGGTCCACTCTGGAAAGTGGTTTTCCGAATGCTCATTCTCTGGGGACAGAGGAGACAACGTTTTGGACCTGGCGGCCGCCTCCTCTCCCCGCTCGCATTGTGGTGGTGGTTTTGGTTTTGAGAGAGGCTGTTTAGAGGCTCCGATGGTCCCTACACTGATGTCATGAATTAAAAATGAATTTGGGGAGTGCAGCATGTTGTCAGCCGAGGCGTCTGGGAGAGCAGCGAGGGCCTTTCACCCCGGGCTCTGGGCTGCAGACGCCAGTACGGCTCCGGCCTCGGCGCCCGATGCGGGCGCTCACAGCGCTCCGGCTCACGCGGGTCCCGGCTCCAGCCTGCGCCCGCCCTCCAACCCCGCGTCAGGAAAAGCGGTCCTAGGCTTGGACCGCTTACTATCAGGTGGTCCCAACTACAGCCTGCTTCTAACACCGATTAAGAGCCGAAGAAAGCAGGCATTTAGGAGCTCCCGCAGGAGAGGGGGGGGCCAGGTGGAACAAAATCGGGATTTCAAAAGTCCGCAGGTTATCGTCCCCCGCGCCGGATATCCAGTTTATGGAGGGGAAAAAAAGATAATCGAAGTCACGTACAGCAGACTAAAGCATCAGAAATGAGAAACGCCCAAACTTTACAGCCTGATGAACAGGAGTCGTCTATTTCTGAGGCCTGGGAGTTAGGAAGAGAAATTGGAGTGGAGGGGAGGGGAGGGGGGGAGGGGGGAGGGGAGGATGGGGGAGGGAGGGAGGGGAGGGAGGGGAGGGATGGGGTGGAGAGGGGAGGGGTGGAGCGGAGGGGAGGTGGAGGGGAGGGGAGGGGGGAGGGGAGGGGAGGGGAGGTGGATGGGGAGGGAGGGGTGGGGAGGGGAGGGGAGGTGGATGGGGAGGAGGGAGAGGGGAGGGGGAAAGGGGTGGAGGGGAGGGGGAAAGGGGTGGAGGGGAGGGGGAAAGGGGTGGAGGGGAGGGGAGGGAGGGGGTGGGGAGGGAAGGGGAGGAGTGGATGGGGAGGAGGGAGAGGGAAGGGGGAAAGGGGTGGAGGGGAGGGGGAAGGGAGAGGGGAGGGGGAAATGGGGTGCGCGAGGAAGACAGAGAAAGGGCAAGAGGGGTCAGAGACCACCAGGATGCAGCGGGCGGTGGGCTGTTTATTTCTTGAAAGCAAACCCCCCAAATGGCTACTTGGTGAACACCTTGTAGAACAAAGCAATGAAACTTGGCTAAAATCTGACCAAGAGATGGGGTCCCACTTCAGGCAAAACCCCAAGTTCAGTGAGACCCAGAGCCCTGCTCTGTTCTGGTCCAGTCCCCAGCCTTGGGGAAAGGTTTTTGCAGATGTGGAAGAGTACAGGCTATGCCCACGCTGCTCTGTCCCTGGCTGGGCTCTGGGGTATACGCTAAGATGAGCTGGGGACCAGGAAGTGGGAAACCGGCTTCCTGTTGCTAAAAATAAAACAACTGACCCCTCTCCCTCCCCATGGCTGCAGTCTCCAAGCCTGGCTGCCTAGGGAGGCATCTGAACACCCACAGGATGCCAAGGCTTCCAGGTGAAGGGTGCCTCACAGTGCCAACCACGTGGGTATAGATCTCCCCAGATGGACTTCAGCACACCTGGCCCGTCTGTAGTAGTTCCTCCATCCAGGTGATTCATCTTGCCCCTGCCCAGTGTGGTAGGAAACTTCATTCTAATTGTGTAAGCATCAGAGTTCCACATTTCTGCCCCTTGCTCAGAGCCCCCATGATCCTGGTTAAAAGGGTCAGCTGCTCAGGTGTGCTGGCAACAAGAGAGGGTCTTTTTCATTGTTCATTTTCTACCAGAGCATCTTACATGAGAGACAGTCCATTTCTATCACCCATGGCACCTGCCTCGGATACTGTGCTAAGCACTTATCACGTTCTATCTCACCCAGTCCTCCAAGCCATCTATCAAAATATCTCTTCTCACTTTTCAGATGAGAAAACTGTGGCTCGGAAATGGTAAGGGGTTCGCCCAAGGTCACACACACAGCTAGTAAATGAAGGGGTCTGGATTCCAGTGCAGATCTATCTGATTCCGACATTTCCTCCCCCTACCAACTCTTATTTCCTATCAAAATGCCCCTTTTTTCCCAGTGAGGGATTCCCACAGGGTAAGAAAAGAGATAACACTTTGCTCCCAAGTCCTCCTAAAAATCAATGACCAGAGGATACAGAGCCATTCTGTCTCCAGAGCGTTTATTCCAGGTCGGGAAGAGAGAATAAGCAGTTGGCACATGGATAGCATATATGGTTTACAGAGAGCTTGTTCACACACCTCACTTCAATCACCTCTCTCACCAACCCCGTCAGAAGGATACGGCCATTATCACTCCAGTTTAGAGAGGCAGAAACAGGCTCAGTGAGGTTGAACTACATGATCACTGCCCAGTCAGTTCTCGCAGAGCCCTGGCACTGGCCTGGGCCGGCCCATTCCAAGCCTCCCAGCTCTGCAGATACCACATATGGGACCATTTAACCAACGGAGTTAGGCCTTGCATTCTGTTGTGAAATTGCTAGGTTATTTTCTCTCTGTTTTAAATGTTTCTGCAAATGTTATTTCGCGATTCAAAACTTTCTCTTCATTTATGCCTCTCTTATACTCATTCTTTCTCCATGTATGCACCAATCTGTGTTGCAGAACCATCCAGGAAACAGAACAAGGAGTTGCCCCTTATCTGAGTTCAAATGTTACTCGGAGACCACAGTGTAGAGATTTTATCTACAATTTTTGCTCTATTATTATTTGTATATTTTGCTCTATTACCATTTGCCTTACATGCATCACTCAAATGTGTGATCAAGAGTTTAAAATTGTATATGTGTGTATCTTTTCATGACTTAATAGTATTTTTAACCCTTGCTTGGACAATGCTTTTCTTTGCTAAGATTTAAGGGAAAGAGTTTGCGGTCAGAGGAATCCTTTGATCAAATAATTCCATATCCAAAGGGATAACTGAGACTCCAGATAGGAAATGGCTCAAGGTGTCTCTGACCTTGAGATGATGTACCAAGTCCCCTGCCATCAGCAAGAACCTTGCTAGGGAAGGGTGTTCTAAGCCTCAGATGGCCAGGGCTCCATCCCCACACTCATTCGGAACCTCACTTGTTCACTCTCCACAAGAGCGATGGCCACACATCCCATGAAAAAACTTTATTTGTTCTCATTATCATAAAATTATATGTATATCTGTATGCTAGACTAGTAGACTAGAATGTATAAAGAAGATAGTAACAATCATTTAAATTCCCCCTGGCCAGAAGTCACCACTGTCAAACATTTGGGATGTTAACTTTTGACACAAAGGAAGTTTATGTTTAAACCTTTTCATTATTGGCGTTCTAGTAAATAAAGGACAGGAAAGAAATACGCTATATGATTCTGTTTACATGAAGTTCACAACTGGATCTAGAATTCAGAACCCTCTGGGAGAGGGTTCCCTAGAAAGGAACACAAGGGAACTTTCTGGGGTCCTAGAAACAAACGTTCTATATCTTGATTTGGGCCATGGTAACACGGATACATACAACTGCCAAAACTCATCGAACTTAAGACCTGTGTATTTTACTGTAAAATGTTATACCTCAATAAAGAAGAAGAAAGAAAGGAAAGAATCCTGGACAAATATTGGGTTGGCCAAAAAGTTCGTTCGGTTTTAAGTAAAAAGACACATTTTTCATTTTCACCAAGAGTTTTATTGAACAATGTATTCACTAACCAAATGAACTTTTTGGCCAACCGAATACTGTAGCAAAAGACCAAACTGGGGAGGTGGGGAAGGAGGAGGAAAAAAAAAAAAGCCTGAGATGCTGAGCTAAGACAAGCCACACACAATACCTGGAACTTTACAGAGGAAGATACCAGGCCTTGGCCCCCAGTCCACCAGCCTCTCTCAGCACTGCTCCCCTTTTCAGGGCTGCAGTTAAATCCAAGAGGGCTGGATCCTTAAAAAGGTAATACAGTCTTAAGATCCTGCTAGGGCCCACCATCTACCAAGCTCTCTCTTCTTTGACGCTATCACTTCCATGTTTGTAGTGAGGCACTGTATTTCCTGATAGGGGCAGGGGAGGGGATGGGTCCCTTGGAGCCTAACAAGAATCTGTGCTTGACTCAGGAAGGAAGGTTGAAGGCCTTAACTTTCAAATAGATTATATTCCGAAAGTTTCTTAATCACTATCCAGGACTCAGAATGTTTGTGTCTCATAGAAACAGTGTTATAAATGATGGTCAAAGTTCCAAGTTTCTCCTCCCTGAATATCTATTAAATGCCTACTCATAAGATATAGAATTTTAGGCTTGGTAGGAACATAAGTACAGTGAATTATAGTGGTTGTGTCCATGTAAAACATGGGAAGAAAGCAAAATTCTTTTCTTTTTCCAAAAACATCCATGCTATCTGCCAGGCACTATGTTGACATTTGGGATTCAAAAATTTTTAAATCTCATGATGTCGTCCCTCAAGCAGCTCATTGTCTAGTGGAGAAAGACTACCTTGTAAATAAATAAGTGCAATAAAATCTTATAAGCGTTTTGATAGAGGTTGTCATAATTTAAAAAAAAACAGAAAAATAGAAGTGAAGGCTAGCTGGCAAGGGAAAACACATTTTGAAGCAGGCAGAGTTGATGGGATAAAGAATTAGATGAAGACCTATAGAGAGATTCTAAGGGGTCATGGGGCACTTTGAAGGTCAATGGCCCAAAATCTGATTCTACTTCAAAACACGTTTTCCCTTTTCACTGCTATCAGAGCATTATAGCTTGACTTCTCAGTCATCATTGGGGTTGGTTGGTTGTCCTTGACTTTCAAATTATTTGGAGGGAGTAGAGAAGGGTAAGACTTACAATTCCAAAGAGAAAATTAAAGAAAATTTAGAAGGTATGTAAACCTTGGAGGATTGTCAGAGGTAGATATGACCCGGTAGTGATGGAGGAAGAAGCATAACCTCCAACACTGGGGAAGAAAGAAAAGGCCATTGCCCACACCAGCTACCAGATGGTGAAGTTGGCTCAGGGCAGCTTGGTTGCCATCTTGAAAGCAGAGTGGGCCAGGAGGCCCTGTGGCCTCATAAGTATGGGACGGCTTAAAATTTATAGTATTTGGGGATCATTTATTCATTCAACCAGTATTGTGCATTTACTATTTATAAGGAAATTTGCAATTGACTTGCAATTAACAGGGTTAAGAAATTTAGTGAATTATGGTCCTTGCCTTAAAAGGCTAGTTGGGGAACTAGAGAACTATTATTTAATGTGCCCAAACATGAAATGTTTTTTCACCCATCAGTAAGTTGGGGGTAATAACAACCGCAGGATCTACTGACCTCACACAATTGTTCTGAGACTAGAACATGATTAGGGAGTAAAAATGTCTTTGTAAAGTGCAGGTGTTAGGTATTAATCATGAAAATGGTTTTCAGCTATGTCCTCCCTTGCGGTCAATTATTCATTCAACAAATGTTTATTGTGCATTTATGCTGAGCAGGCACTGTTCTGGGTGCTGGGAACATAGCAGTGAAGAAAACAGATAAAATCTCTGCCCTCTTGGAGCTGGCATTCCCCAACAGGGTATTCTGCTGACATAAATAAGACTCATCCGTCATGTGAGAAAGGCATAAAGCTTAAGGCTTGGAAAATTGAAGAATTGGAAACAATCTAAGTATCCCTTAATGTGGGACAGGTTTTAAAAAATTATGATGCTTCCATACTGCTGAAAACTGCATAGCTGTTTAAAAAGATGGAAGTAGCTATCTGTGTATAGTATTATAGAAAGATTTTCAAGGCCCGTTAAAGGGGGGGAAAACAAGTTCCAGAATAATACATAATATGATCTTATTAATGTTTCACATAAACACTACCTATTTGAGTTTTACTCACATTCTAATATACAGTTACATGTGAATACTGTGGTGTAATCTCAGAGAAAAGTTCTGGAAAGATACACAGATGACAGTTGTGTTATTTCAGGGGAGGAGAGGTGACCTGATGGGGCATGGTGTGGACCGGGGACTTTTACAACTTACGATGGTAATTTCTGACAATGAGAGTGCATTCACCTATTGCTTACGTAATTAAACAAGGAGACACACGCATGTGGGTACAATTGAGTTATAGCAATATAATTATGGATGACAGTTTTTACTCTTTTAATCTCCTATAATGTTGTTTTAATATGTCTATAGGGACATGTACACATATAGATGAGATGATGCCAAAACATAAAAGGTGGAATTAAAACATGGTGTCCTGGCTCAGAAATCTTGCCTCTCCCCACCCCACCTGCAGTTTATAGTGAAACCTTTTTTAAGAGCATCGTGGGATGTTGGCTAGAAACCCTTGATCTCCCAGTTCTGAGGCACATGTAGTTATTTCACAGTTAAGTAGCCTCAAGGATCTTTGCAAAAGATATGATTTCGTTATGAGAGCACCATGCACCTCCCAGCAGCGATTGAGCTTCAGCTGGAGCCAATGCCGGGGTTCCAGTATGTGATGGGTGGATCCCAGCAGGGTCCCCTGGTTCCCAAACCAAGCCAGGTGAGCTAGCCCTAGCTTCAGCTGATCTCTGAAAATCAGCTCATGCATTCCGGCTGAATCTGTTCCATTGTCTCTCTCTCTGTGACTTTAGGCAGGCCTTTTGCTGCTTCTGGGTTCAATGGCGAGAGCTGAACTGTATATCCTATAACCTCATTTCCACTCCTAATTTCTATTGTGGCAAGTTGTTACAAGGGGAGACCGCATTTGTTCACATGCGCCTGCCATGTGCTGGGACAGAAAAGGCAAGCAAAGCCCTTGGCCTTAAGGAGCATGTTGGTGTCAAATTCTTGGGGATGTTGAAGCTGATGAAACTGCCAGAAAGGTGGACTCAGAACAGAAGCATGGAGATCCTCCTCCACTTCTCTGCAGTCTCTGGCTCTAAATGTCTGGGATAAAGCTGGCCTCTGTTCTTCCAGCCCCTTCATTCTGAAATTAGGCTGGCAGTAGGATTCCTAGCCATGCTGGGTAGCTTCCGGTCCTAGAGACTAACCACATCCATGTTACATGGGGAAAAAAGAGTCTTGGTGGGGACAGGGATAGCCTGAGGTCAGGGTGATCTCTAGGAGGACTGGAGATGGGACCAGGGTCCTTACAGCCAGTCCTCTGGTTCAGCAAACTCTTAGTGAGCATCTACTGTTTGCCAGGCAGTTTGCTAGATTGTGGGAGCACAGGTGTGAATCGATCAAACCTAGGGCTTGCAGAGCAGGGCTTCAGTGGTTAGAGGCCTTTCCTGGGCAGGACAATACCCTCGGTTAGATATCCTCAGATCTGTGCCCTTCTCCAGGGCCCCCCAGAGAATCGACACATACGGTCTTAACAACCAAGGAGCAGAAAGCTGCTGGCAGAGGCCCAGGCACACTAGACACTGAGTCAGGGGATAGGGATCAAAAATCATCCCAGACTGTGCCCTGGGTCTCAGCCAATCTTGAGGAAAGGTAACTTGCTTCCATGGGCCACGGGTGGGTGGGTGTTTTCCCAGAAGAGAAGAAGCAGCGTGGCCAGAGCAGAGCATCAGCACCAAGCTGACCCAATCTCTCATTCCCTTTCCACACCTCCTAGCTGTGTGACAGGCCAACAGCTCAACCTCCTGAGCCTCAGTTGTTTCTTCTGTAAAATGGGAACAATAACAATCCCGCTGATTCTTCTTCCTTCAGGAGATGAAGATGGAGATCAAAGGAGGTAACGGGTGGAAAATAGATTATCAAGCACTTTAAGCTACAAATTGATGGTGTTGTACACTTTGAAGCCGTGAATCTTCCTGCCATCTCCCCTTTACGTCCCCCACCCCACCAGGAAGAACCCTTTGCCACACAGCTGTGTGAGGTTTCCCAGTGTAGCGAGTGCGGGAGCTGTCGTAGGGGAGGCGGAAGGAATTCTTGGCCTGCTCACCGCTCGTGGGCTGGAGGGGTCGTTCCTGAACCCAAAGATTCCCTCACAAGGCAAGTGGGCGAGCTGGCACTGGCCCTGGCCGAGCAGCCCCTGGAGACGGGGCTGGGGTGGCCCCATCACTACTGGGGGTTCAGACTGCGCCCTGAAACCCATTAAACTAATGCCTTCTATGCCTGACAGCTGGGGTCAAGAGACGTTTTCAGGGCGCTTACGGGCTCCTCTAGGGGAGAGGCTCTGCTGGGTCCGCAGGCTCCTCTGCAGGAAGAAGGGGCTCTTGGGACACAGTACCTCTGGTCCTCATGTGCTGTCAACCTTGGGCAGGTCACCTCCTTTCTCTGGGTGCAGCTGTTAGGAGGTGCATTGCTTTTTATTTTAAAAGTGACACATGCTCAGAAAACATGTACATGTGAAAGAAGAGGACAAAGTGATGGTGCCTCCCCCATCCTACGACCATGGACAGTCCGCTATAAAAAATTCTTCTCAATATACAAATAGCTATGCTCATTTCTTCAACAGAATTTGGGATCACCCAGATACATTGTTCTCTTGGACTTGCCCTCTGTCAACGTCAATGTTCTCTTGGTCTACCCCTTCCTTCAACCAACTGCAGAGTATTCCAGCATTGGACAATTGTGTGACTATTTCCACAGGGTAAACCCTGAAGTGAAATTACAGGATCAAAAATATTTCTCTATGTCCTCAATATGTTGAATATCATCATTCCTTTTTAAAATTTTGGTAGCGATGAGTGAAAATAAAATTTTGTTCTAATTTTAAGTTGTTTGATTATTCATGCGGCTGAGCATCTTCTTTATTTTTTGCATGTTAAGTGGCTACTTGTGTTTCTCCTTCTGTAAAAAGCTTGCTTGTGTGTCCTCCCAAGTTTTTCTATTGGAATGATGGTCTTTTTCTTACCTTAAAACAGCACTTTATATAGTAAAGCCCTTAATCTATTGCTTGTCATACATTACATTTTCCCCTAGTTTGTCATCTGTTTATAGTGTGTGTTCCCACACCAAAGATTTAAATACTTATGCAGGTAAAATTGTTAGTTTTTTCCTTTCTGGATTCTGAGGTATATCTCTTTTCAGGAAAGGCCTTTCTCATTCTCAAGATTACAGAGTTCCTATTTTTAAGTTTCTTTTCAAAGTTTAATAATTTTTAAATGTATACATCTTTAATACATTTGGATTTTTTTCTGTGACTGTTAATGGATAACTATTCCAGCATCGTTTATGTAAAAATCTAGTCCTTCTCCACTAACAAGAAATACAATCTTTGTCATATACCAGGTTCCCATATATACATTTTATTTCATTAACCTATTTTATTCTATTCTACATACTATTTTTTTTTTTTTTTTTTTGCGGTACGCGGGCCTCTCACTGTTGTGGCCTCTCCCGTTGCGGAGCACAGGCTCTGGACGCGCAGGCTCAGCGGCCATGGCTCCCGGGCCCAGCCGCTCCGTGGCATGTGGGATCTTCCCGGACCGGGGCACGAACCCGTGTCCCCTGCATCGGCAGGTGGACTCTCAACCACTGCGCCACCAGGGAAGCCCTCTACGTACTATTTTATTCATTTATCTATTTAATATTCGTACAACATTATCATAGTGCTTAATTGCTCTGACTCTGTAATATTTTTAAAAATCCAGTAGAGCAAGCCTCCTCTCATTTTCCTCTTTTACAAAAATTTTCATGTATCTAACCTCCTAGGGAAAATTTAGAATCAATTTTCCATTTCTTTTCATCAGAAATTTTACTGAAATTGCATAAAAATTATAAACTAATTTGGGGGAGAATTGAAACCTTCACAATACTTAGCCATCGCAAGCAGAAATACAGTAATTTACTCCACTTAGATTTTCTTTGATGTACTTCAGTATTTGCTTCTACACAGGTGACAGAGATTTCTTACATGAATAAGTCATTGTATTTTCAGTTTGGTGGGTGATTTATGCTTTGTTTTGTTTTTGCTGTGGTGAATGGAATAATTTCCATTTTATATTTTTAACTTATTACTATTATATGAGAAAACTGGTTATTGTTTCTATAAAATAGTCGGCTGAGTCACTTGGATTTTCCATTTCATAACTGTTTTACTTATTACCAAAATAAAGCATGTCTATTGTAGAAAATGAAAACATAAAAGGAAAGAAACCAAAAGTACCTGTAAAATCTATTCTTCAGAAGTAGTCATTTTTAACATTTTGATGAATGTCCTTCAAAAAAATATGTTATATATATATACATATATACTTAAAAATAGTATCATAATATATAACATTATACATATATCTACTGAAGTAGACAGATGTATATGTCTAAGAATTAAGTAGACATATGCATATGGAATTTTATGAATAGCATCATAATTTGTTTTCTAAATCACTTTTCCTACTTAATAAAATATGATAAACCTTTTTTCCATGCTACTATTCTACATTATCACTTTAATGGCTGCCTTAAATATATGAATTTATTTAAGCAATCCTCTAACTTTGGACAGTTAGGTTGAGTCCATTTTTTAATATTATAAATCAATAGTGAACATCTTAGTACCTCAATCTTCGTGAATAGTCATGATTATTCCTTTAGAAGAAATTTCTAGGAGTGAACTTTCTGGATCCAAAGGCAGAGACCTAAGACTTTTGTGATAAACTGGGCAAATGGCCCTTCAGAAAGCTTATTCTCCTACCTCCACTTTTTAATACATATTTTTTCATCATATCTCCCTTTCTTCAATGAACATTATACCATAGGCATTTTTTAAGTACTGAAACTCACTGGCAACATTATTTTAATAGAAACAGAGTGTTCCGTCAGCCACCAGCCCTCCTTGGATCTCAGTTCCTTCCGTTTCCTAGGATAACCCAGAAGTTCCTGACTTCCAGACCAAGCAGCTTCGTTTGATGACTGGGTGCCTCAGCTTGGGGTTCCAGCTTCTAAAGTAGAAATAAAATGATTAACTCAACTTCAATCTTGTTTGCTCTGTGCAGCAGGAAGGTGGCCAGGAGACTCCATGAAATGTTAATCATTCTAAGAGTTTGCTACCTACAAGGAGCAGAAGATCCATTTGTGCTTTAAATAAAAACTCCCCTTCCCTGTCATTTTTTATCAGTAAAAAAAGGTGTCATGTTTCTCCCAATCAGGTGTTCACTTGGCAAGAAACTCCTAATTCAGACACAGTTCCAGCAAGGGGATAATGTTTTTCTAAGCAGCAAATGACTACAAACACATCTGCATTGACAAGTCACAACTTATATCCTTCTATGGTGTTTCTGCTCTTTTGAAAATGTTAATAAAAACTTAATGTGGAAAAAAAACAACTTTTTCCATATATGTGTACCAATGAGCCTGAGGCAACTCATACTTTCTTATAAAACAAAGTAGGTCACTCACATCAATCATGTTGTCTTAGCACATTTTTTCCAAATTAGGAATTCTCAATCCATCATACCATGTTATGGCATCCCTTTTCCAAACATTTCCTTTTAATATGCTCTTTAACATGATAAGCAAATCTAATAGAATACATTAGTGTCACTTTTCAGTGATGGAGTGTTTCCTCCTGTTCAATCCACGATGAGTTCAGGGAAAGATTTTTACTGATTCACCCTCTAACAACAATCGCTTATTGAAAATATGACAATGACCTCAAAACGGCCAAGGCCGCACTTGGGTGTTGGCCTTAGAAAGATCATGGGCCCCTACCTCACCTCTCCATGTGTCATAGATGTAGAAAACTCAAAAGATGTGTGTGTCCCAAAGCAAAATAATAAATCCAGATTCTGTACGTGAGGAGTGTTTAAATTTAGCCCATTGACTCAGTAGAGTTGCACATGCACACATTCTATCCCATACAGATCAAAAGCTTGTACTGGGCTTCATTTTAAAACCACATTGCTCGCAGAATATTTCCAAATCTCCTGAATCATGCAGAAAGGGAGGATCCTTGGCTTAATGTGTGTGAGATTCTCCAAAACCAGTTACCATCTTCTTGCAAGTGAATTTGGACCCCATGTTAGATGCACACTCTGTTTACAACCCACTTGAGATATACTTGCGTGTTCTATATTTGACAACATTTACCTAGCAAAAACAGTCTTTGTTTCCACGCGTATCTCTAGTTCTCAGACTCATGTGTTCAGTGTTAGCACTTGACTTTCTTTAGAGACTTTTTATTTGGACAGGGTTTTGGAATAAAACATTTGTGAAAGTTGGGAAGGGGAGTGGTTTGTAGAGCACCCAGGAATTCGGCTGTTTGGGACTTTTCACCCAACAGGAAAACATCTGAAGGGAAAAGGGAGAGTTCAGTTTGTGTTCTGGACCTTTTGCTTGGACACGTGGTGTCCTGCAGACACTGGTCTTGATTGCCCGTTCCATAAGTCACACCACTTCTTCCTCAAGTCTTGGGAAAGAGGAAGGTAGCTTTATGGACCCTGATTAACTGTAGTTTCCTGACACTGCCCCGTTCTTGTCCAGAGCTAATGACTTGAGAGTGTGTATGTCCAGGAAACATGATTAACTCATTGCAAAAATGACTGTGCTGGGGGCAGTGAAGGACACAGAAACGAGACATAGCTCCTGCCCTTAAGGAGATTGAAGTCGGGTTTGATATCAAGTAGAACATGATAAGGAAAAGAAAAAAACATCCAGGGAGTTCAGAGGAGGGAGAGGTCACTGCCAGGTAAGGGTGGATGTCACACAAGACTGAGAAGAAGATGATATTTGAATCAGGCCCTGATGGTGAGTAGTCTTTGGGCCTACACAGTTGGGGGAAGGGCATTCTAGGTCAAAGGCACAGAGAGAGTCAAGGGGCAGGCGTGGGAAAGCATGTAGGGAGAGGGGCCGTGACAAACAATTCAGGACCCATTGAACGCAGGCTGCATAAAGAGAAGCATGAGAAGAAATCGGGGAAGGGAAATTGATGCAAGTGTGTGAGGAGCCTTGAGCGCCAACGTAAGGAGCAAGGTCTCCAGGGAATGCTCCCCCTCCCATGTCCCCAAAATTGTTCTGGTCACATCACCACATTTGCCTGGAATAGGAAGATTATTAGGGTGACCATATTTACATGGGTGCACTTGAACCCCCTCAATCTTCTATCTTTTTCACACTTCTCCTTCTATACGTAGGTAAATGCTATGGCAAATTAAAGTGTTTCCCATCGCTGAGGTTTGGAGCACCATCTGGAAATTGCTGTTGGCCTCAAAACCATTGCTCAGAGAGGTTCAGGATTCTCCCAAGTTTCAGTGTTTTCTATGAGCTGATGAACATTTGTAGAAGCTGCACCATTGCTTCTGGTCCATAGACCCAGAGGGGACTGTGCAGTGCAAGAACTGAGGTGCTTTGGGAAATCCATCAGTTTGTTCAACAAACATTTATTGAGCAGCTACTATGTGCCTTAACATTGCTTTATGTGCTGGGGACAAAGTGTGTAAACAAGACAGGGTCCCTGTCTTCATGGGATTTACTTTTCGGTGGGACAGACAAAAGAGTTATCAAGATCATTTCAGAAGGGAAGTTAAGAAGGGAAACAAAGGAAATAAACAAGTTCCGTGGTAAAGAGTGACGGAAGCAAGAGAAGGACAACCACATCAGAGAAGATGGTCAGAGGTGACCTGAAGGATGGGGGTTGAGAAGGAGCCAACTAGATGAGCGGCGGCCAGGAGAGAAACGTGGCGAGCAGAGGACACAGCGAGTACAAGTGCGTGATGAGTTGGAAGAAGCTAGTAAGTGAGACGGAGAGGGAGTAGATGGGGCCGGGCAAGGCAGGAGCCCACTGGGGATCTGAGGGACAATGGGAAGCTCCTGCAGGGTTTTAAGGGAGAAATGACTGAGCTATGAACATTGGGGTCCACTTTAGAGCCGCCATTAGCCACCATCTTCTCCGGCGTCACCCTTGCCGACTTTCCCCACAAAGTCAAAACGAGTGCTGGGAGTACATCAGCTTTTATTTTTACAGCAATCTTTGTACCCAAACCACCATAGCATTTTTAATAACAAACTGGCAGGGAATCAGACATCTGTACTTGAAAAAACAGGCGAAGCCAAGTATTTCTAAATGTTTTATATTTACTTGTAACATTAGAATAACCATGAGGCTGCTTTTTGCATAATCGGAACCATTCTCATTAGGGTTCGACAGATCTCATCCTTCATGGGCTTGGGTGGTGGTTTTCATTATGGCAGTGACATTGATCTGACGAGAGTGAATCTCTTCTTGAACACTTGTGGATAAAAGGGGAAGAAGTTGAGAGAAGCCAGGGCAAGCTAGGAAAATAAGAACTCTGTAAAGAAAACCATCAGCTTGGCATTGGGGTGCCATGAAGAAAGCCCGGGTTTCGAAGTTCAGCAGAGCTGGCCCGGAAGTTCAGCTGGGTGACCCTGAGCGAGTCACTTAACCTCTCTGAGCTTCCGGCAAAATGAGGATGATAATAGAAACTACTTCCTGGAGTTGTGGTGAGACCTAAATGAAATAACGTAGGTAAAGAGACTTGGCACGAGGCTTATTTCTGCTTGTCTTCCTCCAAAATTAGTATTTAACATCCGAGATTGAGATACTACCCCTCATCCTTTCTCTAAAGCAGGCTTGCAAGATTTATCAAACAAAAATACAGCATACCCAGTTAAACTTGAATTTCAGACAAACAACAAATAATTACTTAGCATAAATATGTTCCATGCAATATTTGGGACATACTTAAGGCATCCTGCATTTTATCTGGAAACCCTATTCTAAAGGTTTAATGATCCTAAGAAAGAGGAGTTTTGAGACCCGGTTGGGTCCTGGTAGGCCACCTGGACACCTGTGCCAGAGGTGGTTTGATATCCTTGTAAAGACTGTGCCTTTCTAGCTCACTGAATCCCCAGAGCCTAGAACAGAACCTGGCATATAGTAGGTGCTCGGTAAAAATGTATTGAATGAGCAGCTAAGACCTCGTTATAAGTCAATCAGATTGGGAGGTATATATATTTTAAACATGCCTTATAAGTCATGCACCTCCTTTACCTGAGGTCGATATAAAGACAGAGATCCACTGACCACCCCAGCCCTCACTCCCCACCCCTAGAATCAACCTGGAATTGAAATGGAGCGCGACCATCATGCTCTCACTGCCTCTCAGCCACCTGCAGCCAATGTGGAGCCAGATCTGTGCAGTTTACACCACAGCCCCTGTCCTGAGCTCCCCCCAGTAGCCCCCCAAAACGACATGGGTTACAAAAATATTTCATGCCAACTCATTTCATACTTCATGTATTTTATTAATAAAGAAGATAAAACTTCCACGTTCAGAGTCCACTTTTTTCTCCCCCTTCCTCTGGCAAACAGGACACATCTGGGCTGGAAGGTGGGGAATGGCGGGGTCTCAGCCTGGGAGAAGCTGCTGGTGGAAGGTAATGAAGTCAGGTGTGGCCCCTTCTGAGCTTCCCAGGCTGGCAAATGTCTACATTTCTCGGGAAGTTGTGAGCACAGAGGATTTCCCCAGGAATCCAGGCTGGGCTTGTAAAGAAATGATCCCAACATCAAGAAAAGAAACCGGCCAGTAAATTCCTATTCAGTTCATTTTCTAAGACTTCTGAATGTGTTTTGAATTTTCTCTAAATTAAGATAATCATAAAAGGTTAAGATATTTAAACAGAGCTCCACCTGATCCCAGGGTTTGATGTGTACGCTTAATTAGTTCCCGAACATATGGTTCAGAGCTTCTTATAAAAACAGGGTAATGACTCGAGGTATATTTGGGTATTAGATTGAACGATGTTATAGGGACATTCAAACCCATCTCAAAGGCCTTAACCTGCCCTTGATCTGTGCTGGAAGCTTTTGCTGACATCTGTTTCAAAGAGATATCAAAAAACTTTCCAGTGGTCCCATGATAAAACAAAAATCCACACGGAGATAGATATCAGGCATTAAAATACTTAGGATTCAACATTGCCTGAGGAATGTGTGGCCCCAGAATATAACATTTGGGGTCAGGGGTAGCTGAGGAGGGGCTCATACAAAGACAGCGAGGGTGGCTCTGAGAACTGCAGCGCCCCATACAGAGAGTCACTGCAGCTGAGTCACAAACGTCCCCAGGGCCCTTTGTTCTTTTGTGTGTTTCAGTCCCCAATAATAAATCAGGTGCTCCTGTGTTGGGGACATAATTCAGGTAGCCAGGAGTCACTTCCCCAGATCCCTGGCCGCCCCACTCTTCCCCAGCCCCTGCCAGGAAGGCACTGGTAGAGCCGCCCCCAGGAGGAGCAAGGTATTGCACTGACGCACCTGCACTCCTGAGTCTAGTTGTGTGCGGAGCCCCGCCCCTAACCCACGTCTGCAGAACACAGCTGCCCCTCCCCAATCTCCAATCGGATTTCTGCCCCTAACCCCTTCCTGTATGGGCACACTGGGTCCATTCTGTTCGTGAAAATTTGGGCCATAGAACAGGAGGGGTTCCGACTCATCTTTTCGGCTTCAGTGCCCCTCACTCTACCCAAATTCATTCATTCATCCGTCCAGTCACCTATCCTTTCAACAAGTACTCCCCAGGCACCAATTGTGTGGGGATACAAAGTGCTATGGGAAAACCAGAGCTGATGTGAAGTATAGTCCTGCCCTCCAGGGGCTCACCGTCTAAGATGAGGCAGATACGGGAAGACAAATATTGTAAGGCCATCACGGGTGTTTGAGAGCACGTAAGCAACATGATATAAGAAACATGAGAGGAAGAGATCATCTCGGGCAGGGTGATGAGGACAGCTTCACCGAGGACATGGCATTTGCCCTGGGCTCTGAGTGATGCGCCCATCTGGACAATGGTAACTGAGGGTGACAAGGCACTCCAGGTGGAGGGAACAGCAAGAACAAAGGAAACCACTGTGGTCCAAAAACTGGGAGTCGCTTTCCAGATAGAAACAGCATACCCATCTCCACTCATCTGATCCTCAAACATCCTTGTGAAGTTGATAAGGCGGGGATGATTATTTCCATTTCACAGATAAGAAAACCAAAGTGCACAGAGGTTATATACATTCCCCAGGGTTTCACAGCTCAGATGCGGCAAAGCCTAAATTCAAATTCAGGCTTAAACTTCTTAGATCCACCTAAGGCTGAAAAGTTAAGGTGAGGTCAGATTGCCAAGGGTCTTAAATTAAAAGCTCAGGAAGTTACTATTTCCTCTGCAGTCTCGGGGAGTCATCAAGGACTTTGAGCGGGGCTGGAAGATCCATTGGGCAGCTGAGAGCAGAAGAAGCCAGAGAAGAAAGAGGCTGGGTGCAGGTGGATGAAGGAAGAACACATGGCGTCCCTCAGAGGCGGTTACATCCACCCTGGGCCACAAGCCAGAGGAGAAAAGAGAACAAGGGTGCAAGAGAGGGAGTTAGACTCCAATCATGCCGGAGGCAGGGAAGAGGCTCCAGGGACCACTGTAGCTGTGCTTCCAGAGAGTTGGCTCTGATTCCTCCCAACGTCAGCTGAGACTTCAGCATCCGTGACAGCTAGGGTTTAGAGTGATTACAATGAGCCAGGCACTTTCACATATATGTCATTTAATTCTTATAACAACCCTGTGCGGTAACGAATCTTATTACCTCCATTTTACAGATGAGCAAACTGAGGCCCACAGTGATTGAGAAACTTGGCCAAGGTTACCCAGGTATCACCTGGCTTAGACTGGAATGGGAACAGGTCTTCCCACCTGGAGCCTGAACTCCTGACTGCTACCTCCAACCACCCCACTTAGGTCTTACATACGACTCAGCGGCCAGGGATGGGGTGGCCCCCATTGCCCACTGAAGTGCGTCTGCCTAGCTGCCCTTGGCCGGCAAACCTCTCCCCAGTCTGGCCCAAGGTTACCTTTGTCCTTTGTGACCTGCCCCTGGGTCCTGAGGGACCCTGCTGCCGCAGCCCAGCAGGCAGGAGGCCAGATCCAGGCTGTGATACAGAGAGAGAGGGAAAGAGTCCCTGTGAGCTGGAGTCCCAGCCTGAGGCGCCACAGCAGGAGACCTCAAAGCCTGGCCAAGCTCAGTGGGACTGAGATCAAAACCAGCGGGGGGTGGCAGAGCAATGAGGAACAGAAATGAGCAGGGGTGAGGCTAGTCCCATATCATTCCTGTGGCTGCATCCCAGGGCTGGGGCTTCTTTGAAGGTCTGGGACCCTGGGTACAAGGCAGAAGACCTCCCCCCGCTGGTTTCCTTCCAGGGGCTGAGGGGTCAATAAAATGGGGGCTGAGAAAGTTGTCTGTGGGTAAATGAGCGTTCAATCTCCCAGCCCAGCCTCGGTGACCTCTCCTCCTTCGATTCACTGCTGGCTGGCAGCACCTCGGGATGCTGTGCTCATATCCGTGCCCTCTGGCATAGCTGCTTTCGCTTTCCTACATGGCAAATGGATGTGGGTCCCTCCTGGTTTGGTCTGTTACACTCTTTGTGGCTCCGGTCATAGCACCACGCGTAAGCACCACGCACACTGCAGGATTTCCAGAAATCCTTGACACCTGTCTGATGAAGAGATACATCCTTTGTGTGGCCCTAGGTCCGTAAAGGCACTGGAGAGGAACATTTACTGAAAGCCAAAGTGGCACACAGCACGGGAAGAGCACTGTCCAGGGAGCTCAGCCCCAGGGTCCTATCCTGGCTTTGCCACTGATGCTCAGAGCAAGCCATGTCACCTCAGTTTCCCCATCTGTGGCACTAAAGAAAGGCTAGCTGTCCTAGAGTTTCCATAAAGCTTCCCTATCTTCTCCTATTGGCCACCTCTTGGTCGTTCTTAGTTCTGGGTCACCTCCTCCAAGAGGCCCTCTCTGACCACTCAGGCTGCAGCAACCTCCTTCCCTCCTCCATTTGTCTGTTGTCTCCATCTGACCTTTTCCTGTTTGGGCATTTTTCCACTTGCTTATTAACTGTCCCCCTGAATAGGCTGTAAGCTCCAGAACAGCAGAGAACCTGTCTGAGCTTACCTGTGCTGCTCCCTGCTCCGTCTCCAGAGCTCAGGATAGAGCCTGGCATGGAGTAGGTGCTCAGCTAATGTTTGTTGAATGAATGAATGAACTGTGAGCACTATTCTGTGTCGTAAGATATTCAAAAACCCTGTTTATAATGGCTATGAAATAGTCTAAAGTGTGGGTATATTAAAACATATTAAACCAATCCCGTATTGTGGGCTATGTAATTTAGTAACTAACGCTTACCAAGTGCCTAAGGAAGGTCACTTTTGTGTCCCTATTTTCTGTCTCCCACTGTAAGCACATCAGCTCCAAGGGAACAGGTGCCTTCTCTTCTTATGTTTCACTGTCCACAGCCCCAAGCACGGCCTGGCACACAGGTGCTCTTCAAAGGTATTTATTAAATAAAGTAAGGACTTTCCTTCTCCCCAGAACACTTTCAATTATTTTACTCTTCCCTATGGTCCTACGTTTTGAAAGTCATTTTTTTACCAAGCAAATGCGCTTATCATGTACTAATTGCTTTGCTATTTTAATAAGTCAGTTTTAGCTGCAGTCCTGCCCTTCCAGCAGCTTCTGGCCACCACGAGAGAAGAGGCGTCACCATGTGCAGCTGATGTCATTCCAGATCACTGCAGAGGAATGTGAAGTGTCAGTCAGCCCAAGTGATCTTTGACAAGTACCTTCACCATTTCATGAGACTCTTAGAAATTGCAAAAGTGAAAAATCTCAGCCAGCCCTAAAGCTCTGGGGCCCCTGTACTGTACATCCTCACTCCCACCAGGTGCCCGGGGGATGGCAAGCCTTTATCTCTGTCTCTTCTTACTGCTGTAGGCCACTGCAGGCCACCCGCAGACCAGGCTCAGCGCCGAAGCCAATTAGGTCAGGAGAAAAGCACAACTTCCAGGGTGTCCACTTGCTTCTGGGCCCCCAAACACATAGAGTATAGAGACTTGGCTGGACACATGAGCTTCTCTGTGACTGTGCAAAGCAAGTCCAAATGGCAAGAGATGCCAAGAAATCTTGGGTGTGCCCCTCGGGGTGTTCCTCCGAGGGCAGACACAGCACAGGCATGGTACATTTCCAGATGGCTGTCTGCATGAGCACAGAACCACCAGCCAGTAAAGAAAACATGGTGAATGCTGTTGGATCATGTCACCCTTAATGTGTTTCCATAGTATTAGTAACACACCTGTGAGGAACATTTTGACTCTTCAAAGGCTTCCCACAGGCAAAATACCCTTTAAGCCTCATTCAGGAGGAACACAGAGCAGATATCACGAAGATCAAGAAAGACACTGTGACAAATCTGAAGTCACCCAGAAAGACAGGTGTGGAGAGGCCGGGACTGGAGCCTTGTTACTCACACCAGGCTCCCACCAGAGGATGCAGACAAGGACTGTGTACCTCAAGAAGGCTGTCCAGAAGTCAGAAGCAGAACCACCTGCATCAGGGCACCCCGTCCCAACCGAAGAGGTGCCAATCACACCTTAGACATGGTAGATTTATGTAGTTATTCCATCTATCTGGATTGCAATAAAACGTCTAATAATCAATCTATGATAACACTTTTCCAACAGCTAAAAGTAACGTGTCTCAGGGAAGGAGCCCCTTCTTCTAATCGGCAGAGGTGCTGTATAACTGGCGGCAACCCTGAGAGAAGCCACTCATATTTGGGCGGCCTGGGCAGAAACAGAAGGGAAGAGTGGTGGTCTTGCTACGCCGCCAGAAACTCAGCTGCCCTAATGGCTGAGGCATCTGGGAAAGGGAGCATGCAGGATAAAGAAAGCTATCTACAAGTCAATAAGATAATAGACAAGCAGCCTAAGAGGACAACGGGCAAAGGGCATGATCCTCACAGATGAAGAAAAAAGGCAGTGAACATACGAAGGTTGGTTGCAGACATTTGTCATTGTTTGTCCAGCACAGCATCCCAACCCCATTCCTCCTGCCCCTAGCTGACCTTTCAGGGCACAGCAAGACAGGACTTCCCCACTGCAAGTTGTCATGGAGGAAGGTAGATCTCCTCTCCCATCACGGAAGCCCAAGGGGCCAATTCCTCCCTCTCCGCATCCCTGGGGCCACGGGGGCCAGGCATAGGAACACTCTTGGCCAACTGGATGGCCTCATCAAGTGCCAGAGGTTGAGGAAGGTAGGAGGTGTTTCCCTTCACCCTGTTCAAGGTCATCTGATGGTGCAATTGCTGCTGTACTGCTTCCATCCTGGCCCCTGGTGTTCAAAGCCCCTCTAGTTCCTGTCTATTCCCGAGCCTGGTCTGAGAGTCTCCTGCAGATTCTGTTAAACCCTAATATTCTTCCAAAAGTTGTCTTTTATGTAAACTAGCCAGGATCCAGTTTCTATTGCTTGCAAACAAGATCTTTAATTAATTGTATTAGTTTAGATTAAGATTAGCTGCATAGGAGAAATAACAATAATAATAGTGGCTTAAACAAGATTGACATGAGTAAATGAAGTGTGGAGGAACACAGTCCAGTGTTAATATGACAGCACTGAACTCCTGCCATCTCACCCCTCCACCCTCCTTAGCATGCCAGTCCAAGATAGCTGCTCCCACTCCAGGGATCTTGACACATTTCAGGTAGCAGAAAGGAAACTAGGAGTGGAAAAAAGTCATGCTCTCTCCCTTTAAGGACACTTCTAGTAAATTGCCTACAACCCTTCTACTTGCATCTCATTGGCCAGAACTTAGCTGGATACCCACACCTAGCTGCAAAGGAAGCTGGGAAATGTAGTTTTTATTCCAGGAGCTCATTCCCTCTGCTAACAATGAGAGGCTCTATCAAAGAGAAGGAATGGGGGTTTGGATATTGGGGTATATGAAAGATTCCATGTTTGTCACACAGATGCAAAGCTCAACTTCATGTAATGAAAAGGAACACAAATCAACAAGGAGAATATTTTTGTACCCATCAAATTAACACAAGTTAGGATAATTGATAACACCCACTGTAATGAGGCTGCAGGGAAACACATACTCTCATGCATGATGGTTAAAATATAAATTGTACAGCCTCTTTAAGGGAGAATTTGGCAGTATTTATTAAAAAGCACCTATTCTTCCACTCAGTACTTTCACTTCTAGTAATCCACCCCAGAGAAATTGTCACACATGTGCACAAAAGTACATATACAAAATACTCTCATAATAATGAAAATTTAGAAATGAGTTTAACATCTAGAAATAGGGCCAAGAGTGTATAAACTGGAGTAGCTGGTCTATGGAATAGGCAAGGGTGAAAAAGACTTGGATAGAGCTATACACACTGACATAAAGATAATTCAGAGATACATCTAAAAATGACTGTTGAAAAGACAGATTCCTTTTATGTTTAATCTCCTATGAGCACAAACAAAAAAGAGGATTGTATTTCTGATTTGGGCCATGACCATAGACTGAAGTTTTTTGCTTGGGGGACATTAGAGATCACACCCACCATCCTCTCATTTTAGAGTTGAAAAAACTGAAGTCCAGGGAAGCTAAATTTTTTCCTTAAGTCACACAGTTGGTGAGTGGCCAGGTCAAGAGCCCAGCACTGGATGCTGCCCAGGGCCCTTGATATACGGCCTTTTGTCTTAAATACTTAATTCTAATAATAATGGTGGCACTTATAGGTGGCTTGCAGGAATGGGGGAGAATTCAACTCCTCTACAATCTTCAGTCTCCCCTCAAAGGCACCTGAAATTTTTTTTTAAATATATTATTTGATATAGATTGCTTTCAACCGCTTAAAGTGTGAATAAAAGCATCTTTAGAAAACTTTGCAAAAAAATTTTTTGAAACTTATGACTTAAGCGGATGCAGTAGACTTGATTTGTAACTCCTGCAGCTTCAGTCACCCCCTCCCTTTCCAGACTGTCCCCCACAAGCCCCTCCAGCATGGAATTCTAGAGTCTAATGGAAGAGTGACAAGGCCCACTGCTGTCTCCTGAGTGCCTAGCATAGGCCAGACTCTGTGTTAAATCCCTTTGAGCAAGGAGCATCTATCTCTTCTAGCAGATGGGGAAACTGAGGCCAAGTCTGAGCCAAAACAGGCATTTTTTTTTTTAATCTGAATGTCTCTAGAGGAGACACACACTGTCCAGTGTCACAGGTCCCATCACTCCCTGTTACGGTAACTGCACTCGCTTAAAAAAATAAGATAATATTTTATTTTCTTTTTTAAAAAACATATTTACTGAGATAATTCACATAGCATACAATTTACCCATTTAAAACATACAATTCGATGGTCCTCAGTGTATTCACAGCTAAGTACAACCATCATCACAGTCAATTTTAGAACTTTTCCAATCACCTCATAAAGAGGTGATGGAAATGTACCTGTACCCTTTAGCTATCAGCTCTCTCTCCCTCTATCCCCCCACCAGCCCTAAGTAATCATTAATCTAACTTTCTATCTCTATAGATTTACCTGTTCTAGACATTTTGTATAAATGGAACCATACCCTATGTGACTTTTTGTGTCTGGTTTCTCTGACTCAGCATACTGTTCTCCAGGTTCATCCACATTGTAGCATGTATCAATATTGCATTTCTTTTTATAGGTGAAATATTCCATTGTATGGATACCCCACATTTTGTGTATCCATTCATCAGTTGATGGACACTTGGAAGATTTTTTTTTAACATCTTTATTAGAGTATAATTGCTTTACAATGGTGTGTCAGTTTCTGCTTTATAACAAAGTGAATCAGTTATACATATGTCCCCATATCTCTTCCCTCTTGCATCTCCCTGCCTCCCACCCTCCCTATCCCACCCCTCTAGGTGGTCACAAAGCACCGAGCTGATCTCCCTGTGCTATGCGGCTGCTTCCCACTAGCTATCTATTTTACATTTGGTAGTGTATATATATATGTCCATGCCACCCTCTCACTTTGTCCCGGCTTACCCTTCCCCCTCTCCGTATCCTCAAGTCCATTCTCTAGTAGGTCTGCATCTTTATTCCCGTCTTGCCCCTAGGTAGATAATGTTTTCTTAATACTATATGCCAGTCCTTGTTCTAAGTGTTTTATCTCATTTAACCCTCATAACAACCTTATGGGATAGGTGTTAGAGAGATTATCTAACTTGCTCAAAATCACAGCTAGGAATAGCTGCTTGGCCCCTACGTTTGTCTGTAATTCCGAGCGGCACACGATCCCTCTCTTTATTGGGGTCTTTGGGGACAAGTCATACATACCTCAGCCTGTTCATGTATCCCTACATGGAATGCAAAATGGCGTACCAAGAGCCCCTGCATCCTCACTGCCCACCTCCCCACTCTTCACCCCTCCCCCACTGCCCACCTCCCCACTCTTCACCCCTCCCCACTCTTCACCCCTCCCCCACTGCCCAAACTTGGCTCCTTCTCCAGCCTGTTCAATCACGCTCTCAGTCAGGAACATTCCGGAAAACCACTTCCACAGTACACAGAGGCACCTTTATTTAACAATTGATTTGGGGTCAACAACCCCCTTCAAGAGGTGTCATCTAAGCTCTGTAAAATCCTCATTATTCGGGGCCTCGAATAATTCAATATTTGTGGATCCTTTTATGATGCTGTGTTGGAGTAGAGTATGATTTGGTTAGCAAACTTTTTGTCACTATGAATTACAAATTCATAGTGTAAACAAGATTGTAGAAAGCATGTTTAAACAAAGTGTTTTCAAGCCTTCTCAGAAATCACAGAACTGCCCGCCCACCGAAGCAACCCAATAGCTGACATGCAAGTTACACACAACTCTTATCCATTCTCCAAGTAGGTCCCCTGAAGACTTGACAGGTAACCTTGCCAAATGCGGTAGCGACAAGATTCATCGCGCCATGGCGCCTCCCTTCAAAATATGTGTTATTTCAGACTCACTCTCTGATTCTCCAAACCTGTCCTGGTCCTCAGCTTCACTTCTTCTATGGAAAAGCTTGCTTCTGCCAATCAGACGTTCAGCAGAACTAGGTCGTGAACCCCAGATTCCCTCTCGGGCCACACCAGGCTGAGAAATGTTTAAGTTCAGGTCCTAGGAGGGGACCAGCAGGAAAGGGGCTGTGGGAACGGGGGACTTCTGAGCTTGAAGACCCCTCCTTCCATTCACAAAACCATTATTTTCCCCAGAGACAAATTCTGCCTGGCTGAAAAGTCTGAGGAGGCGGGTGACAGCCTGCAGCCAGCCCAGACAAGCGCTGAATACCTTCAGCCTACTGCATCCTGGTTGCCTTTGATCTAGGCATTTCCTGTGGTCCAGCAAGTGAGAGAGGGGTGGGAAAGGCTGCAGTGGGGAAAGTCTGCCAACCTTAGCATCTCCAAAGTGAAGCCCTCCACTTCTTTCCAGAATCTTAAGCCCCGGATTGTACAATGTCGTGGGTTCAAGCTGCACCAGTCTGTCCCAGTTTAGGGGTTAATTAGTTGAAAGTAACAGCGAGATTTCAATCTTCAACACTTTTCCAGGGGATGCCTTTCCTCCTGTCTGCAGAGCAGCTTCAGTGACATCCTATGGGGTTTGGGGGCCCAGGAGAGAGCAGAGACCTGGCAAGATGCAGCCCCACTGTACCTTGGCTTCCACCAGCTCCACTGGGATGGATGCAGAGAATACCCAGCAGGGAGGCCAGACAACCACTGCTCAGAACTGGCTTCCTAACTGGCTTTGTAGCTGACTTCTCTCCTGGCCCCTATTTCTCCTGCCACAAAATAGAACATTCGACTGGAAGGGACTGCAAATGGTTTGCACGTCATGCCCTAGTTCTGATCTTTCGGTAGAGGCTTCCTGGAGCACTGTGTTGAGAAAGATTTTGAAGGTTAGAGGGAGAAACAGAGAGCTGGGATCAATTAGCAATGTCTGCTGTGAGCACGGGAAGGAGAGCGGAGCCCCGTTTCCTTGGCTTGTAGTTGCCACTCCTGACGTAGATATCCAAAGTCCTCTTTGGCTCAGCTCTTGTACGATTTTATGAGTCTTCTGTGTTGTTTTCTTTGCCTTCTCTGAAGACCTACTTCAAGGGCTGTTCCCACCCACTGGGAATTGACAGTGGTCTGCAGACAATTGCTTACAGGGTTTGGGGCATGCCAGTTAGAGACCACCAAGGCCAGAGGAGGCCAGCTCTCCTCCTGGAGACTGGAAATAAGCCCCAAAGAAAGTCTTTCTCTGTCAACACTGAACTGAAACCCACAGGACATGAAGCACGGCCAATGGGGATGAACCTGTGCAAGGTTACCCACTGCAAGAGAGATGCTGGATGTGGCCTCTATCTGTATGGTTGGGGCATGAAGGACTGAGAAAGCCAAATAGCACGTGAAACAAATTTTGAGCAGAGGGCTGCTGGGAATAGGGGAGTCTCTCTGCCTGTAAAGGAGAAATGATAATAGTGGCTCCTCCAAGATAGGTGGTTGTGACAGTGCAGTGAGATAATGCCTACAAAGGCTCAGCACAGAGCCTGGCACCAGTGCTCAATGCCCAATAAAAGTGATCCAGGGGCTTCCCTGGTGGCGCAGTGGTTGAGAGTCCGCCTGCTGATGCAGGGGACACAGGTTCGTGCCCTGGTCCGGGAAGATCCCACATGCCACGGAGCGGCTGGGCCCGTGAGCCATGGCCGCTGAGCCTGCGCATCCGGAGCCTGTGCTCCGCAACGGGAGAGGCCACAACAGTGAGAGGCCCGCGTACGGCAAAAAAAAAAAGTGATCCCGGGTCCACAGTATTATTATTCTCTAGGATCACCCTTTGGTGGCATTGGGCCTAAGGATACAAAATCTATTCTGAAACTGGCCCTCCCATCGGCAGGGCGAGAGCCTGCGATCTCACCACTGGGGCCCCGCGTTGGCCAGTTCCAATAACATGATTAGTCATTTTTCATTCCTGAGATGTCTACCCATGGGTGGGTGCATGTGTGCATGTGTGAGTGTGTATGTGCCTTTCAGAGCAGGGGAAAATCCATATTCTCTCTTCTGACCGAATTAATCAAATAAATCTTCTGTAAGGAGCTGCTAAATGAATCACAGATGGTTCTGCCCTTTTACAGGTTGCAGAAAGCACCCGTTACAGTCCTTTTAATTTATCAGAGGAAAAAAGATGCCCTTGTGTGCCCCTTCCCGCTTGCAATAATAATCAGAACCAGTCTATTTTCCGAGGGTCCGAGACTCATTTTCAAAAAATGTGTATCAATAGATGTAACAGCAGGAAGATTATTTTGCCAAGTTCCAGCCTCCAGCACCGCAAAGGTGCCCTGGCTAGGGAGAGCGTTTATAAAACCACATTTAGTAAAAGAGAGTGTTACATTAAGTATGTTTGCTAGTGTATTTAAGCATATGGTTTCCATATCAGGCGTAAAGATGGCAAACACATGCTTTACCTTCTTTCTAACCTTTCCTAGAGACGTCCTTTCTAGGGGGTGGTGGGATGCGAGGATTTGGGGTGGATGTGAGTGAGTGTATGTTGTTTTGTTTTGCTTTTTACAACTCTGACTCACGTGGTAAAGCACCGAGGAATGTTCAAGAAAACATGGGAAGACTCTCTGCCTTTTCTATTTATGTAATTAGCCCGAGAAACTTGCTTTGCTTACTTTCTTCAACTGTCCCAACATTCTCCCAGCTCTCCCTTGCCTCCTCCAAGGCGCTAGGGGCCGGCTGACTTTAAAGTGTGACTCAATCTCAGCTGCAAAGAACTTGAGCTCCTGGATTTTGAACACGTACCCTTTGGTAAAGCAAGAGCTCTGAGGATGGCTGCCTGGCCTTGTGTCCATGAGTCCTCGTTAACCAGCAAACTATCCAACTCCAGGATTCGTCTGCCTAGAGATCTCCTTTTGGTACCTGGGTTGGGTATTGAGGCCTTTATGTTTTTCCTTCAGGCCAGAGGCAACGGGCTGTGGTCCTGCAGGCCTGGGGTCCCCAGAAAGTTAGCCAGGAAAGGTCTCCACAGCCCACCCCCCAAAACAGTTTCAACAATCCCTCCATTCTGAGACAATCTCAGAACCCAAACTGCCAGACTAGGAGAGGGATTGGGCGGGGGCGTCTGCAGTGAGGTCACCCTGCCCACCTCCACCAGCCCAAACAGATTTGCCTGAGCAAGTTATAAATCTACTGGTACCATTGCTTTTTCGTCACTTGCCTAATCCTGTGCCCTTCGTTTCATGTGCTGTAATTATTAACATCTGCTTTCTGAGCCTGGCCCTCATGGAGTTTGCAAAGGCAGTTTTCAGTCCAGAACAATGGTGACAGCTGTTTCATTTAGCCTAGGGCCAGCACTTCCTGTTCAGTCTGCATCTGCCCTCCTGTGTCCAATTTCTGATTCGGGGTTTTCTGTTTTGTTTTCTGGGTGTTTTTTTTTTTTTCCTTCATCTGACCTTACTATATGTTTAAGAAGAATTTCTAAGTTAGCACTCCAGCTAGTATTTCTAGCACTTATGCTTATTAGATTGGCGACAGCCAGAGAGAGATAGGAGAAAGCCAGGGCTGTCTCCAGCAGCTAACACAGTGGAGGGCAGAGGCACAAAGGAGGCCTGACCAGGAATCCGGCAGACCAGGCTCTAAGGGAATTCCTGGGCCTTGAAGTTGAGCAATAGGCTGACGTCTCTGGAAGCCAGGCACAGGAAAAATGGGTTTAGCTCATCCGTCCCCTGGCCTGGTGTCATCTCCACAGCTTATCTGGTAAGAGGTCACCCAAACATACCACTGAGGGAACCGTGTGTCTGGGTGGCCACCAACACACAGGGGCCCTTCTTCTTTGGGAACCAAGGAAGGTCGTCAGGTGAGGCAAGATTCAGAGGTCCCAGATTCACTGAGTCTCCAGCAGTACAATACAAATCCTTTCTAATTTGTACTGGGAGGTGCACGGCACGGGGAAAGGTCGTGCTGTGGTCAGGCAGTGCTGGATATTTATTGCCAAACAGGGCAAAACCTAGTCTCCGCTTGGATAAGAACTGCAGGAATGTGGAAGCGTCCTGTAGGTGCACACGGCAGAGCGTGCGGGGCGCGAACCGTCTACGAACACCCCTCGAGACTTCCGGAGTCTGTGTCTCCGCATCTCCCGAGATCTCGAGCGTGCGTCTGCGTCTGCTCCTCTCGCGGGATCTCAGGGCACCAGGATTGGAGACGCCCTGGAGCGCCGATGCCCATCCCTCCCGCCCTTACGTTTTCTAACGGAAGAAGAAACTGAGAGCCAGGGAGAGGAAGTTCCTGTTCCGCGGTTGTAGCTTGGTCAAGCTTGATGCTATCGACAGAGAAGCAAATGAAGGTAAATCTGTGTTGCTTCTAGGAGCTTGAGGCATTTTCACCATTTCCACATGAAACGTCCCTTTCAGTCCCGTACGCTCTCCACCCTTCTCAGTGGCTCACACGAAAACAGCTTGGGACCCCCTCCCAGGTGGGAACAGTGAGGCGAGTTCGGGAGACCCCAGCTTGAGAGACCCCAGCTTGATCCCAGACCAGTCCAGGACTGATTCTTCTGGCTGCCAGGGGAGAGCTGGACCCAGCAGTCTGGAGAAAAGAGTTCGTGCCGACTGGACACCTGGGGGTCACGGAGGTTCCTGGCATGTGGCCGAGGCCCCGTGTCTTTGCAGGAGTCAGCCTGCAGAAGGTAGAGCTCAGGTGTGAAAGAGATGCAGCGGAGAGGGCCCTTCTCCCCCAGCATCCGTGCCAGGTGTCAGGTGTGCTGAGTCAGGAAGGCCCCTGACCCGAGGAGACCCAGCACTCCCAACGCTGGGCTTGAGCCTGGAGCGGCAGAGAGGCCGACCCAGCAGGCATAGGGGGTCACAGGTGACTGTCCCTAGACTCTGGACTCGAAGGAGCCGATGGTCCAAACGAGGTTGGGCCCTGCGCCACTTTGCCCCGCGGGAGAGCCGGGTCCCCCGGCCCTTCCTGGCCTGCCAGCCGGCCCCTTTCCCTGCCGCCACTCACCGTCTCCCGCCCCTCCCCCCTTCCTTCTCTCTACCACTCACTCCTTTTCTTCCTAAAGTTAATTGCAACTTTTTTCTCAGCGCCCTGATCTGGATAAGCCACATCTCATTAGAAAAAGATTTAGCTGGAGCCAAAGCAGGCTGGGGAAGGAATACCTAATCAACAGAGAAAAGATTTGGGTGTAATTGCTCTCTCCCGCCATTCTCCCCCCCTCCCTCCTCCAATCTTTCTTTGCTCATTAATCTGAAAAGAAAGTCGCAGTTGAACGGCTTGGTGTTCAAGTACCCGCTGCTGCGGCAGACAAATCGAAGTGCTTCGGGGTTTTCTTTTGCGCAGGTGTCTCTATGGAGAGCTTTGGCTGTTGCGCGTAGCAGTAAAGCATTTTGCTGCTGGGGGGTGTGCACGAAGCACCTTGGGTGGGAGAGTAAAACTCTTTCGGGGGCTGTGTGTGTAAAGTGCTTGGTCGTGGGGCAGGTGTGAGCGGGTGTGTGAACCTTTTGGTTGTTGGAGTGTGTATGTGTGTGAAGCTCTTTGGTTATTGGTGTGTGTAAATGAGGTGCTTTGATCATTGAAAGGGTGTGTGAAGCTCTTTGATTATTGAGGGGGGTGTGTGCGTGTGAAGCCCTTTGGTTGGATGGGGGTGGGTAAAAACTCTTGGTGTATGTGTGAAGCATGTTGCTTGTTGGTTACACGTGCGTAAGAGCTTTGGTGGTTGGGATATGTGTGTTTGTGGGTGTGGAATATGACTGGGGGGGTCTGGGAGGCAACCCTTCAGCTGTTGGTATGTCGGGGTGCAGTGTAACCCTTCGGTTGTTTGTGTTTGCTGGTGGGTGTGTGTGTGATGCTTTGATTATTGGGTGCATGTAAGTTCATTCATATACGCTAGTAGCCCCTTTGGTGTTTTCCTTTTGCCCCAACTAAATCCTAACCGATGCTTAAATGGTGACACATAGAAGATGAATTTAGGAGCAAATCATCTCTCCAGGTATAGGGACCGCAGGTCTTCAAACGTCCGGCAATGAAACGACACAGTATTTTCATGCCTTCCTTCAAAATTTGGAAATTTTCTACAATGACCATGCATGCCTTTGTAATTGGTGGGGAGAGGGGAGGATATTTTAATTAGTTTTATTTTTTATTCAAAAAGTACTGCATGCTCAAAAAGAAGAGAAGCCATAATACACACTCCTGGTATAATGTGAATGTTACAAGGGGCCAGGTAGTGAAAAGCACCTCTCTTACACCCCGCATTCATTCCTCGGCCCAATTTAGGAAGGAGCTATTATCGCCCTTACAGATGAGGATGTTGATGCTAAGAGAGGTTGGGTAACTTGCTGAAATCACACAGCAGGTGGCACAGTCAGAGTTTGAACCCAGGCCAAGTGAAGGCAGAGCCCTGGCCCTCAACCACTGCCTTCCAGAAGAAAGTAAGGAACTATCTGGGAGCTGGGGGTGAAGGGAGAGTAGGTGGGTCCCTACTACCCTCAGAGCCTCTGGAGAGCTCAGGCCCCTGTGTCTAAGCTGCCCCACCAACATTTCCCAATCTGTCTCAGCCCGGCTCATGAGTCCGTCCTTGTCTTCATTGGCCATCCCGCCCCGGCCCTCTCCCTGAACCCCAGTGGCTGCTGCTGTCTGGGAGACCCAGGCAGATGAGGGCTCCCATCCCCCCTCCCAGCCGCCTGAGGGTGAAGCCGGGCTTGAGCCACTCTGTGTTTCTCTGAGCACAGCCCTTGCACAATCACTGCCCTGGCACCGGGGAATCAGCAAATGTGAGTCCTGGACACAGAGGTGGAGCGTCCTGGTATCGAGGGGGTTCCAGGGCAGGCCACGGAGTTGAACTGGGTGTGGCCAGGTGAAGTTCTGAGCCTGAGAGCAGGGACAGCGTCCAGGTGACCGGAGTCCTGGGCCCCAGGGTCCCACCAGGCGGAGAGGACACAGTTCCTCCAACTGTCCTGTCGCTTCACTCTCCTCTCCACGCTTCATCCTCATCGGAGCTCAGTCTGTTGTGCAGTCATTATGAACACTCCTGCCAAACCAAGGACAAAATAGACAAGGATTTTTGCAGAGAACACAGAAGTGCTGCTTGTGACACTGAAGGAAATGGATCTGGGAAAGGAAGGTTTTCAAAGGTACCCAGTGACCTGAGCAGGGAGGGGCTGGGGATTTATCACCTCCCACTGCTGAGCCTAAAGACAGACCCCCCCAGACCTGTCAGGGCCCAGCAATCCTCTGCAGGTGAAGATGCTCTGCAGCAGACAAGGTATGAATACAGACTCTGAAAACATGGAGCCGTGTGCTCAGAACATCCCTCAAGGCCGAGAGCACTGCTGTCCAACGCAGCAGCCACTTGCCACGTGCGGCTGGTGAGCATCTAAAACATGGTTAGTCCAAGTGGAGATGGGCCATAAGCACAAAACACACACCAGATTTTTGAAGTCTTGGTATGAAATCAAACATGAAGTATCTCCTTGTAATCCACTGTATACAAGTATGTACATTGCAAAATAAATTGCATATTAGATATTGATAATATTTTGTATATCTTGGGTTAAATGAAACAAATTATGAAGATTAATAGTGATGTGTGCATGTCAAGTGCTTTGGCTCTCCTGTTTTCTTTACCTTTGTTTAACGTGACTACTGGCTTGCACTTGTGGCTCACATTATACTTGCGTTGGACAACACTGGCCTAGAATATAACACCCTTCCATGAACACTGCTATCCCCCTTTTACCAGTGAACAAACCAGATGAGGTGAGTGGCTTGGCCAAGGACACCAGCTGCAGAAGCCAGAGTTTACGTTCTGAGGGTGCTGCTGGCTGGAGAGTCTACCACCTGATGAAACTCCTAAAACGAGAGTATTGTTGTTGTGACATGATCTTACACAGAAGTGCTTAGTGCCAGCAGGACTGAAGCACATTGGGCGTCTGGGGGACATTCAATAAAATCCTGTGACTCAGGGATGAGGATGACCTAGCCAAGAATGTTAAGGTACAGGATAGTTCTTAGTGGTGCTTGTGCAGGCTTGTGGGTTCCCTGAGTGAACCTGGACCAGTTCCTTCCCCACTCTGGTCCTCACTTTCTCCATCTGAAGAGAAGGGGCTGGATTAAATGTTCTCTGAGGTACGTCAGGGTCCGTGGTGCATCTCAACAGATTCCTCCCTCCCAGGGGTTGAGAGTGAGCTTGAGAGCAACTTGCTGGGTCCTGGGGCAAAGTAACATGTCTCTTGTGTCCTCTGTGAGGTGGGGAAGAGAACAGCGTGGACTTGGGAGAGTTGCTCTGAGGATCACTGAGAGAATGCAGGTGATGCACTCAGCACACGCCTGGCACACAGGAAGCGCCCGATAGATGCTGGCTCTTGTTGTCAGCGTAGTAGTGAGCAGGTTGACCAGCTGGCTTGGGTAGTTCTGGGTCAGCAGACTCAGATTCGCAAGCAGTATCTGCCTTGGAGCCTCCTCCTAACCTGACACACTCTAACAGCCGAATTTGATCCAAGGCAGGGTCACCTTGAACTTGGCTTTTGAAGGGTTTGTTACCACTGCAACTCAATTCCCTGATTGCATGGGTAACAGAAGCACCCAGGAAGAGCGCAGCTTGGCAGGGGCCCAGAGGACAATATTGCAGCGGGAGACTCAAGGTTCTTGTAACAGAGCGTCTTCTGGCATGTTCAGAGGAAGAAGTGTTAGTTTTTAGTGTTATTTCTGTTGTTTGGTGGTATAGTGGTCAAGTGTCACTTTTCCATCCTCTGGAGGACTGATGCAGATCCATGACCGCAGGCTTTCTTCCCTGCTTTTTCCCACCGTGGGAGGACTCTGACCTCCGTTCTTCTCAACAGCTGTTTTCATTTTTTTATCCCTGAATTGTGGGTAAACAACCTCCGATAATAGATAAAGGCTTTCTGAGCTCAGCAGCTCACCTCCTACATACAACGTCTTTCTCATGAACACAAGTCTGTGTTAGGAGTAAGTTGGACTTGATTTTGTCTGCTGGGTCATTATCTTGAACTTAATTGGGAGGAACCTTGAGTTCAGAGTGTAGGCTCCCAGCTAGAGACGCTAGCTGTCTCTAGCGTTCATTGGCCGCCATCTGCTGGGCAATCCTAGTATGACATGATCTGCTTGGCTGGCAGGGCTAAAGAGTGAAGTGTATTTCATGCAATCAAAAAATATTTATCAAGCAGGAACTGTGTGCCAGGCATAGTTCTAGGCACTTGGGATTCATCAGTAAACACAGAGAAAAATAGTTCCTTTTCACACCGAAAATATTCCATTGTCTGGAATATTATTTATTCATTTACCTGCTCAAGGATATCTTGGTTGTTTCCAAGTTTGGGCAGTCATGAATAAAGCAGCTGTAAACATCTGTATGCAAGTTATTTTGTGTACATTGTCAGTGCTTTGGATTTTGGCCATTTCAATAGGCATGTAGTGGTATCTCATTGTTTTAATTTGCATTTCTGTGATGACATATGATGTGGAGCATAGTTGCATACATTTTTTGTCATCTGTATATCTTCTTTGGCGAGGTCTGTTCAGATCTTTTGCCAATTTTTAAATTAGATTGTTTTCTTATTGTTGAGTGTTAAGAGTTCTTTGCATATTTCAGATAACAGTCCTTTATCAAATGTGTCTTTTTCAAATATTTTCTGCTCATTCTCTTGCCATTGCCTTCCATCGAGCAGAAGTTTTTAATTTTACCGAAGTCAAGTTTATCAATTATTACTTCATGGATGGTGCCTTTGGTATTGTATCTAAAAAGTCATAGCCATACACAAGGTCATCTGGGTTTTCTCCTATGTTGATTTGCTCTTCTTCTTCTAGTTTTCTAATGTGAAAGCTAAAATTATTGATTTTAGATATTTCTTTTCTAATACACGTATTCAATGTTATAAATTTCCCTCTAAGCACTGCTGTCACTGCATCCCACAAATTTTGATAAATTGCATTTTCATTTACTTAAAATATATTTTAAAATTTCTCTTAAGATTTCTTACTTGACCTATGTGTTATTTACAAGTGTACTGTTTAACCTCCAAGTGTTTGGGGATTTTCCAGCTATCTGTCTGTTGTTAATTTCTAGTTTAATTCCACTGTGATCTGAAAGCTGACATTATATGATTTCCATTTCTTTTAAATTTGTTAAAGTGTGTTTTATGGCCCAGAATATGGTCTATCTTGGTGAATGTTCCATGTGAGCTTGAGAAGAATGTGTATTCTGCTGTTATTGGATGAACTAGTCTATAAATGTCAATTATATCCAATTGACTGAAGGTGTTGTTGACTTCAACTATGCCCTTACTGATTTTCTGCCTGCTGGATCTATTTCTGATAGAGAGGTGTTAAAGTCTTCAACTAGGGCTTCCCTGGTGGTGCAGTGGTTAAGAACCTGCCTGCCAACGCAGGGGACACGGGTTCTAGCCCTGGTCCGGGAAGATCCCACATGCTGCGGAGCAACTAAGCCCGTGCACCACAACTACTGAGCCTGTGCTCTGGAGCCCACAAGCTGCAACTACTGAAGCCCGCACGCCTAATGCCCGTGCTCCACAACAAGAGAAGCCATCACAATGAGAAGCCCGCGCACCACAACCAAGAGTAGCCCCCGCTTGTCACAACTAGAGAAAGCCTGCGCACAGCAACGAAGACCCAATGCAGCCAAAAAAAAAAAAAAAGTCTCCAACTATAGTATTGGATTCTTCTTTTTCTCCTTACAGTTCTGTTTTTGCCTCTTATATTTTGATGCTCTGTTATTAAGCATATACACATTAAAAATGGTTATATCTTCTTGAAATATTGACCCTTTTATCATTATGTGATGCCCATCTTTATCCCTGATAAGTTTCCCTGCTCTGAAGTCTACTCTGTCTGAAATTAACATAGGTATTCTTCCCTTCCTTTGATTGATGTTAGCATGGTATATCTTTCTCCTTCCCTTTACTTTTAATCCATATGTAATCTTTATATTTCAAGTGGGTTTCTTGCAGACAACATACAGTTTGGTCCTTTTTTTTTTCCAATCCATTCTGACAATCTCTGTCTTTTAACTTGGATATTTAGACCATTGACGTTTAAGGAGATTATTGATATAATTAAATTAATATCTGTATATACCATATATGTTACTGTTTTCTATTTGTTGTCCTTGTTCTTTGTTTCTGTTTTTGTCTTCCACAATTTTTCTGCCTTTTGTGGCTTTAATTGAACATTTTATATGATTTCACTTTCTCCTTTCTTAGCATATCAATTATAGTTTTTAAAAAATAACTCTTCTTAGTGGTTGCTCTTAAGTTTGCAATATACATTTACAACTACTTCAAGTTCTCTATTTTCAAACACTATACCACTTCACAAGGAGTTGCAGGTACCTTATAATAACAACGAAAATAACATATAATAATAAAAGAACAAAAAAAATCCTAGTTCTTCCCTCCCGTTCCTTATATCATCGCCATCATTCAATTTGCTTATATATAAGCATACTTAAGTGTACGTGTGTGGGTATTAGTTATATATCCTTAGATATATAATCTAATACATTCTTACTAGTATTTTGAACAAACTATATCTGTTCCATAGACCAATTAAGAATAAGAAAAATTAAGTTTTTATTTTACCTTCACTTATTCCTTCTCCAGTGGTCTTCCTTTCTTCATATAGATCTGAGTTTCTGATCGATATAATTTTTCTTCTCTCCTGAAGAACTTTTGACATTTCTTGAAAGGCAGGTCTACTGGTAACAAATTCCCTCAATTTTTGTTTATCTGAGAAAGTTTTTATTTCTCCCTCAGTTTTGAAGTGTAATCCCCAGAGTATATGATTCTAGATTGGTGGGGGGGTTTTCTCTCAACACTTTAAAATACTTCACTCCATCCTCTTTTTCCTTGCATGTTCTCTGAGGAGAAGCTGGATATAATTCTTATCTTTGCTTCTCTATAAATAAAGTGTCACCCCGCCCTTGCTTCTTTCAAGATTCTTTTCTTTGTCTTTGATTTTCTGGAGTTTTAATATGATATTCCTGGGTGTAGTTTTTTGGTTTTGTTTATTTGTATGTTTGTTTTGGCATTTACCCTGCTTGATGTTCTCTGAGCTTCCTGGATCTGTGGTTTGGTGTCTGACATTAATTTGGAGAAATTCCTAGTCATTGTTACTTCAAATATTGTTTCTGTTTCTTTCTCCCTTTCTTCTCCTTCTGGTATTTCCATTACATATATGTTATACCTTTCCTAGTTGTACCACAGTTCTTGGATATTCTGTTCCACTTTTTCCAGTCTTCATTTTTCTTTGCTTTTCAGTTTTAGAAATTTCTATTGAGATATTCTCAGGTTCAGAGATTCTCTCCTCAGCCATGTCCAGCCTATTAATGAGCCCATCAAAGGCATTCTTCATTTCTGTTACAGTGTTTTTGATCTCCAGCATTTCTTTTTGACTCTTTCTTAGAATTTCCATCTCCCCACATGTATGATCCATCTGTTCTTACATGTTGTTTACTTTTTCTACTAAAGCCCTTAGCATATTAATTATAGTTTTTAAAAAATTCCTGGTCTGATAATTTAAACATTCCTGCCATATCTGACTCGGGTTCTGAGGCTTGTTCAGTTTCTTCAAACTGTGCTTTTTGCTTTTTAGTATACCTTGTAATTTTTCTTGAAAGCCAGACATGATGTACTAGGTAGAAGGAACTGCCTTAAAGAGGCATTTACAATGTAGTGGAAAGACGTGGGGGGAGGGGAAGCATTCTTTAGTCCTATGATCAGGTCTCAGTGTTTTGGTGAGTCCATGCCCCTGGTCTGTGAACTTCACCAATGCATCTGTTCCTCTCCCCCAACTTTGGTGGGACCGGATGGCTAAAGGGGGCTGAAGTTGGTATTTTCCTTCCTCCACCTGGAAGGCTAAAGCAAGCTGGAGCTGAGTATTTCTCTCCACCTGGGTCAATTAGGCTCTGATACAAACCCCATAGTTTAGTCTCTAGTAAATAGTTTTGCTTGAGGGCTAGCTTGTTCAGAACAGAATTCTCTGGTATATTTCAAAATGGTTCCTTTTTCTATCCCCCTGCTGGAAGCACAAGGGGATTTTTCTTCATTATTCACTGGTGGATCCCCTGGAGATAAACCTCAGAAAAAAATGTAGGGACCCCCTATGACTGTGAATTAAACTGGTGGAGAGTTTAATTCACAGACTTGTCCACACTGAGGTCCAAATATTTGTCAATTACAGTTCCAGTTTTCCTACCCCTGCACTTGTTTGCACAGAGGTTTCTGCTCTGTTAAGTTGTGACTTTCTGTATCCTCCTGTTTGTTTCTCCAATTTTTGGAGCAGAAATTTGCCCTGTGACCTCACTTCTCTGGTGAATATAAGAAGAGTTGTTGGTATTCCAGTTTATTCACCTCTATATCTGCCAGGATGCAGTGTTATTTTGTTAGGATGCAGTGGCGACTTCTAAGCTCTACACGTGCCAGACCAGAAACTTAAAGTCTCCTGGTTTTCTTTTCTTGTACTGTCTTTGTCTGGTTTTGGTATAACAGGGTAATACAACTTCATAAAATGAGTTGGAAAGTACTCTCTCTTCTGTTTTCTGGAAAAGATGATATAAATTTTATGCTGCTTCTTTAAATGTTTGGAAGAATTCTCCAGTGTAGAACTGAAGATTTCTCTTTCAGAAGCTTTTAAAATTACAAACTCAATGTCTTTAATGGTTATAGGGCTATTCCGATTATTTTTATCTTGGTTGAGCTTTGGTGGTTTGTGGTATTTGAGGAATTGATACACTTCTTTTAAGTTGTCAAATTTATGAACATAAATTTGTTCAATGTATTTGCTTAATACCTTTTTAATGGCTGCAGTTTCTGTAGTGACCCTTGTCTTTTTTTTTTTTTTTTTTTGCGGTACGTGGGCCTCTCACTGTTGTGGCCTCTCCCGTTGCGCAGCACAGGCTCTGGACACGCAGGCTAAGCGGCCATGGCTCACGGGCCCAGCCGCTCCGCGGCATGTGGGATCTTCCCGGACCAGGGCACAAACCCATGTCCCCTGCATCAGCAGGCGGACTCTCAACCACTGCGCCACCAGGGCAGCCCGTGACCCTTGTCTTATTTCTTGTATTGATCTGGTGTCTTCTTTTTATCTTTGTCAGTCTTGCCAGATGTTTATGAATTTTATTCATGTCTTTAAAGAACCAACTTTTTGTTTCATTGATTTTTCTCTATTGTTTTCCTTTTAATTTCAATGATTTTTGTTCCAACCTTTAATATTTCCTTCTGTTTACTTTGGGTCTAATTTTGTTCTTCTTTTCCTATCTTCTTGAAGTAAGAACATAGATTTTTTGTTTGAGACGTTTCTTCTTTTCTAATGTAGTAAGCATTTAGTGCTATACATTTCGCTCCCAGTTCTGCTTTAGCTGCACATCACATATTTTGATGTTATATCTTAATTTTCATCTAAGTTCTATGTATTTTTTAAATTTCCTTTGAGATTTCCTCTTTGACTCATGAATTGTTTAGAAGTGTGCTACTTAATTTCCAAGTGTTTGGAGATTTTCCCGTTGTCTTTCTGCTCCTTAGATTTTAATAATTGTCTCTGATAACATTTTACCTCCATGAGAACAGACTTTTTTCCATTTATCCTACCATTATTTTGCTAATGCTGAGAACAGGACAATAGTTTGTGCTCAAAAAATAAGGATGAATGAATGATGGAAATATTTAACTTAAAAATCAATAAAGAGAATGCTATATACCCTGAGAAAACCATAATTCAAAAAGAGTCATGTACCAAAATGTTCATTGCAGCTCTATTTACAATAGCCCGGAGATGGAAACAACCTAAGTGTCCATCATTGGATGAATGGATAAAGAAGATGTGGCACATGTATACAATGGAATATTACTCAGCCATAAAAAGAAACGAAATTGAGCTATTGGTAATGAGGTGGATGGACCTAGAGTCTGTCGTACAGAGTGAAGTAAGTCAGAAAGAGAAAGACAAATACTGTATGCTAACACATATGTGTGGAATTTAAGAGAAAAAAAAATGTCATGAAGAACCTAGGGGTAAAACAGGAATAAAGACACATACCTACTAGAGAATGGACTTGAGGATATGGGGAGGGGGAAGGGTAAGCTGTGACAAAGCGAGAGAGTGGCATGGACATATATCCACTACCAAACGTAAAATAGATAGCTAGTGGGAAGCAGCCGTATAGCACAGGGAGATCAGCTCGGTGCTTTGTGACCACCTAGAGGGGTGGGATAGGGAGGGTGGGAGGGAGGGAGACCCAAGAGGAAGAGAGATGGGAACATATGTATATGTATAACTGATTCACTTTGTTATACAGCAGAAACGAACACACCATTGTAAAGAAATTATACTCCAATAAAGATGTAAAAACCAATAAAAATAGAATGCTGAAAGTTAAAAAGGGGGAGAGAGGCATCAGAACATTGATGATGATTATCGCTGAGTAGGTAAATGTGGGTGCCCTTTTTGTTGTTTGTTTTTCATATTTTCCAAATTCTCTGCAATGAGCGTGTACTACTTTTATAATCAGGTAAAGGAATTATAAAAGTGGAAACTACTCTTTCTGATCATTCTCACTCCCTCTCTGGCAGGTCACATCAGAATCTGAATTGCTGAAAAAACTGAAGATGAGAGGCCACAAAAAGACCCTGTAGAAGGTCCCAGAGCTGAACTGACCCCAACCCGCCAGGGAGACAGGTAAGGACCCTGCTGGCAATCCACTTTTGTAAGCTTCTGAGATTGCTGCCACAGTAACTTTATCACGAAGACCACGACCACTTTGAGTCACAAGGGTCAATTTCACGCTTCTTTTCTCACCCCTCCCCCCAAGAGGCCCCTAGAGGTCTTGTGAATTAATATTCATCCCAAAAGATCTAGTTTGCCATTGGAAATTGAACATTCATCTACCTAAATCCAGCCTTTAAAATTCTTTTGACAGTTTACTTTGAGGAAGCAGTATTGGCGTTTGCTTTCAAGATTCATGGTGTGCAAAAGATTACAAAAGAAATAAGAGGGAACGGAGAGGAGATACTGTCTTTTTAAAATATAATTATCTTTTACACCTTTAGTCACAGTCTCTTCATGTTTTTTGAAGGCAATTTCTTTGAGAAGCTGAGTAGACTAGACAATTCGATGGTAGTAACCTCAGGTGGCCAGGGTCACCACACAAACAGTTCTTAAGTGTGGACAGTTTCTGAAGATGAGTGAATATGCTTTTCTACTTAAGAAAACAATACTGAGAACTTGGTTTAAATTGTTTTAAATATTTGCATCCACAAAGAAATTGCCTAGACCTGGAAATTTTTTTCACCCTTTCCTACTTTTGAAGTGAACTGACTTGCTATCAGGTCCAGGGATTTCCTGGAGGCCCAGGATTGGGCAAGTGTGTAACCTGATGCTTGGGGGTGGCACGTGGTATCTCCCATTGCTGGGGGACACCCCACACACGGGGGGGACGAGTGTGGCAGCAGTTACATTCTCCTTGCAGCTGAGCCAAAGGAGGCATCAGGATCAACAAGCATATCTACGTCGACTTGTCAGAGTCTTAAAAGGACAGCCAAGGACATGAGAATCTAGAAAATAATGGTATAACCTGCTGGGGGAGGGAAGCAAGAATCCATATCCCAGTAACAATTCATAGCAAACAGAACAGCTTATGTTGAAACCAGCCAGAAATCGAATACTGTAATATAAACCAGTCTGTCCATTTAGAAAGTCATTCCATTTCCTTAATTCCTGAGCGCCTGATTCCTGACGTTTTGTTGCTGGTGCTGCCTTGACTGATTTGAACCGAATAGGTCAAAAGGCATAGATGTGTCTAGTCATTTAATTTTTATTGACCCTGTTCAGTTAAATTCAACAGCATCGATTGCTCCTCCAGAGCTCCCCAGTGGAGACCACCCTCGCCCACTGTGGAGACCGTTCGCAAAATAATTCTGGCTCTCTGCTGGCTGAGCATGTTGGGATTCTGCTTCCCCACTTGCAGAGTTAGGTATGGCTGTGAGTCTTGCTTTGGCCAATGAAATGTGTGCAAAAGTGACACTTCGGGCAGAAAGTCCAGGCCGGCATGTAATTCATTCCATCTTCTTCCCTCTTCTGTCATGGTTGTGGATGTGGGTGTCAAGATGAAGCCATTCTGGGTCCCAAAGTAGCTGTGACATGCAGAGCACCCCTTGCTGACCTGTAATGGACTGGTAGCGTGCATAGAAAGCATTCACTGTGTACAGCTGCTGAGGTGGTTGTTACTGCCACATAACCTAGCCTATCCTGGCTGATGTGCACGTAGGCACGTAGGCGCATGAACACACACCCACGTACTTACTGAGTACCTACGCGTGCAGGAGAGACCCAGGGCCATGGGTGGTAAGGGGGTGTGAGGTAAGGTGCAATCTCTGTGTCCAGTTTACAAGCTGGTTCAGCAGATTAGATAACCAGCCAGCGCAGGATGATGACAGCACAAGAATACCTCCCGTGCCGGGTAGCTCCTCTTGGCACCTCCACGATCTCCCTGTACCCTCCTCGCCCCGCTCTCGGCCTGGTGAGACCCCCCCGTCTGAACTCCCTGACTAGGCCCCTTCGCCTCTGGCTCCAGGTCAGGTTGCGTCAACAGCAGGGCAGGGTGAGGGCTCAGCAGAAGACCGAAGGCAAGGAGGACAGTGAAGCTGGAATAGCTCTGCTTCTGGCTGCCTTCTTGCAGATTTGCTCCGACCGGCTGCACCCCTGGGTGAAGCTCCTCTCAGCGACCCTCCCCACTTGACGGTCTCCTTCCAGGTTTCCATAATGCACTCTTCCCTCACCCCTTCAGGCCGGGGGAGGGGGTAAGAGCCCGGTCAGTGACTAGCCTCAGCCCCCTCCACTGTCCCCCTTGGTTTCCCTATACCCTGCCTGCACCTTTGTAAATAGTCTTTTTTTTTTAAGGAGACCTTAAATTTTCCTATTTGAGCATGCCCTCTGCCTCCTGATAGACCCTGAACTCATTGATCCTGCTTTGGGGAGTCAGCAGTGGAACGGAAATGATCATGCTTTGTCTTTTTATAGGGTCAGTTGGTCAAAGAGCAGGGCACTTTAAAAATGATCAATTCTTCATTTAGAAATGAATTGTTAAATGACTTTCCTTCTCCCACCCAAACTGGAAGCTTCTGCCCCTAAGTAGAATAGGTTTGGAGGCAAAGCACTGGCCTCTTTGCACCTAAGAGGAGGGAGTGGACCCCGCAGAGCCTTTGTCTCATGAAGCCCTTTGCAAACGCTGGGGCCACAGGAGCCAAGGAGGATGTGGTGTCACCTCCAAGGAGCCTCTGCATTCCCCCTTTTTTGGTAAAGTCGACACCAGAATTCCAACCACTATTTTCATCTTGAACCTGAGGACAGAAGCCTAATTTCTAGCTGCTCAAGGAAAATTCTAGGCCTTTCTTTTGGATTCCCAAATATAGCATAGAGCTGCTTAGGAAAGAGATACCACCTCTTTGCCACAAGCTTCCCCACCAGGAGTCGTCCTGTGTTCTGCCTTGGGGTTCCTGTGTCTGATTCACTGAATTTATTCCCTGGTTGGTTGGTTGTTTGGTTTTCCATGTGCAAAGCCGAAGGAGCCTTTGCAAGATTTGGACTTGGGAGAGTTCTGGGTTCCGTTTTCTATTCCTCCAACCGCCTTTGGCCCCCTCTCCTTAGCTGTACCCAACTCTGGAAGGTGCAGCCAGGAGGAGGCTGGTACCTGGAGCCCCGGCATTTCCCAAAGCAGTTGGAATGAGCAGATGCTTGACTGCAGCTGCTGGAGCTGGAGCCGGGAGGGCGGGTCAGCTCAGGCATGCTAGGATATAAAGTTAGAGGAAGTGGAGACAGCAGTTGGGAAGATTTAGGAGCTCTTGGGCTACACTGGATTTTACTGTGTTGTCGTTGACATATGTTTGTATTCTCTCCTGAGCAGGTTAGAGGGGGGAGAGTTAAGGGAGGGCGTTCCCGGGTGCCAGGTCTGCACAGCTGGGCGGATGGGGGAAGATGCGGGGAGGGGGGAGATTGTCTGGGAGTCTGAACATCGTGTTTTCTCCTCAAGTTCCAGAGGGTGCACGCCAGGGCCTGGGGTGGTACCACAGAGGGGTGATAAAACTCACAGCAGTACAGCTTGCATTAACAACTCCCTTGAATTAAAAACACACTTTTCAAGGAAACAAATACGATTCCATCAGCAAACACATTATAAGCATGAGGAAAGGCAGGGCTGTTGAGCAGCGTAAGAGTTTCAGAAAAGAAGAGGGGAGATACTCCGGCAGGAAGGAGCAAGCGCAGAGCGCGTGACCCGTGCAGCCTCGTCCTTTTGGTCAGACCCTGGGAGCGCTTTCTGGAGTGTGGGAGAAATAGCAGCTCCTACAAGCTGGCCTCTCTTCCAGAAGTGACCAAACTGTAGGTTCTCTGTGGCAGTTGCCCTAAAGCAGTGCTTTCACACTTTAATGTGCACGCACAGCCCCTGTGGATCTTGTTGAAATGCAGGTTCTGAGTCCATAGGTCTGGCCTGAGAGCTTGCACTTCTAACAGGCTCCTAGCTGAGGGTGATTTGCCGGTCCATGGAACACACTGAGAATAAATAACAAGGCATGGGAGGGTGCTGCCTTGGCTCAGCACCGCTCCCGCTTCCCTGCAGACGACTATAAAGCAAAAGCAGGTGTAGATGGCCCAATTCAGCAGCCTGGGAAGTTTGGGGAAATGAGCCAAGACTTGGCCTGGTGGCCAAGTGGCTGCATCAGGAGCTCCTGCACACCGCCCTGCTCTCCCCCAGGAGTAAGCAATGTGCAGGGGTAGGTTGGGGTCAGCTGTCCCCAGGTGCATCAGGAGCTCCTGCACACCGCCCTGCTCTCCCCCAGGAGTGAGCAATGTGCAGGGGTAGGTGAAAGAGGCTGGTCACCAAGCACAGGTGTGTAGGGCAATGTCACCTTTGTGAATTTCCTACAGCCCTGGACCTATGGGCCCCCAAACTTGACTTGCCACCCACTAACTCACTTATTCATTCATTGCTTCAACAAACACTGAGCGAGCCTCTGTTACCCCAGACACAGTGGTTAGCACTGAGGGTCCAGAGATGAAGAAGCAGCTTGTGTCCTCATGAAACTTACTGCACAGCTAGCCCCTGGGAATGGATCCATTTCTCAAGGGCACGTGGCTGATGTGCTTATTTACTCTAATATTTGTGATTATGATGATGGTCGCTTACGCTGTTTTAAAAGCCTGGGATGTCCTCGCCGTTGTGCTAAGCACGTTGCATGCATCATCTCATTAATCCTCACAACAGCCCATGTGGCAGGTACTGTTGTTAAATCCACTTCAAAGATGAGGAAACTGAAGCTCAGAGGGGTTAGGTAACTTTCCAGAGGATACCAGCTAGTGAGGAGAGGAACTGGGATTCGTGCCTAGGCAGGCTGACCCCAGTCCTGGCTCTTAGCCATTACCCCCATGGCCTGGGTCCGCACTTCTGCTCATGGGCACATTTCCTCCTTGGGGGGAGAGCTCCTGGGAAGCCATATGACAGTCAGTGGCTGAGCGAGTTTGGAATCTGATGGTGGGCAGTGGAACATTGGATGATGGGGGTGATATTAATCACAGAGGCATCACACTATACAACTTGATGCCTGCGATGTACCTATCCCCCTAAATGGACAGACCTTCAGCACCCAGGCACTCGAGTTCCTGGCCCAGGAGCCCTCTTTCCACTGGGGAAAGGCAAGAACACACTGCTTGGCTTTGCTAAGTCTTGCTGTCTCTTCCCTGGGTCTCCCTAGCTGTATACGCGTACACACACACACTCTCACACACACATACACATGATCATGCACAATCACACACATTCATGCACCCACGCACATGCTCACACTCACATGCACCCACATACATACAACCACGCACAGCAACACATATATGCACATACATTGACACACACACACAAACACACACACTTCCGATGACCATATTCTCTTTTGGATATGTTAATACTGTGAATCAGGTGAAACAAAATGTTTGCTCCTCTCTGCTTTGAACTAGTATATTTGTTTTATAGGTTAACTCTCAGAAGACTACCTTATTTCTCTGAACCCATGTCCCATTGGGGCCTCTCACTGCAGCCCAGAGTTTCTTTCCAATTTTAAAGCCCCCAAGTTGTACAGCCACTTCCCTTGACACCCAGGTATCAGATACGAGGAGTCTTAAATGGTCTAGAGTGTCAATGGTTTCTTTTTTAAAGAAATACACACTCGGTGGGAGGTTGGATAACTTTGTACCCAGTCTTCATTCATCCCAGCTGACCTCAGCTCTCCATCCCCATGTAAATCTGCTATCTACCTGGGCATGCTGGGCCCAGGCTGCTAGCAAGCCTTCTGAGGGCATTCTTCTCAGATTTTCACTTTATCACCTAACCACCAGTCCTAATAGCATCAGATAAGAGAGTTTCTGCTGTGCTTGTTTTAAAAAGTCGCAGATGCTATCCACCTGGAGTTAAGTCCAGCCTTAGAGAGACAGCATATAAACACCCAAGGAGACCAGGCATGCCCCAGCCACTGAGTTCCTCAGACACTCTGTGCTGTAGAAGTTCCAGAGAGGGGAGATTACATGAGCTTGTGTGGGTGCAGAAGGCTTCCTCGAGGAGATGAGCTTCCTGATGGACCTTTATTATGGGTTGAATGGTGTCCCCACCCAAAATTCATATGTTGACGTCTTCAAAATGTCCACCGTCTAATAATATAATCCCAACCAGCAATTCACTGAGTACTTCCGGAAGCTTTGCGTGCTTCGCTTCATTTCCTCCCCTCCCCTCCCCTCCTGCAGAAGCTCCTATTAGTCCCATTTTACAGACAGGGAACCTGTAGCTCTGAAAGGTGAATGTGGCCAAGGTCTGAATAATTGCCGCTCAGTGTCCAAAGTGCTCCAACTAGAGCCGGCCACACTGCCTTGGGAGCTTGGAACTGACTTTTCAAAGTAGCACAGGCAGTGGTGAGGGCAGAACGGTATCTGAGCTGCTTCTTGAAGGGCTCAGAGAGTCCCCAGCAGGCAAAGCAGAAGGGAAGGGAATTCCTGGAGCAGACGCACCCGTGCAGAAGCACCTGGTGTAAAAGAGTACAGCTAGGGGCGCACATCCTTTGTTTAATTCTGGAATTTAAGAAGCTTTCGAGCTAGTGATGGGAGATGCAGCTGTGAAGACAGGTGGGGCAAGATTATAAAGACCTCTGAATGGCAACCTAAAAAGTGCAACTTCTGGAAGCAACAAGGAGCCACTGAAGGTTGTTAAGTGGTGAGAGAGCATCTAAAAGATTATAAGGCAGTAGAAGTGAGCCATATTGTCCCAGGGTGCCCTGGGTGATGGGGGAGAAGAGCCTGGGCGGGGGGCTCTGAGAAGGTTCCTAGAGGCAGGGGCCTCTGCCGGAAAGGAGGATCCAGCTAGGCCCAGCGCCCCAGTGAAGGCAGCATGCTGAGAGGGAAAGGCAGGTTGTCGCATTGAGCCCCGAACAGAGAACATCACACCTGGAGCGTTTTCAGCTCAGCCCAGATTTTCCCTACACCCACCTCAGCACGGGAAACGAAAAGAGAAACAGCTAAGAAAGTATCAAGTTTATTAAAACGGCTCAGTTCCTATCTGTCTCAGGCTCTCCAGCTCTGACTTTCCCGCTATTTTTAGTTGTTCCAGAATTCTCCACCCAGACATTCCCCATACCCCCTGAAGAGTGAGCATGTTTCCTGCCTCGGCAGCCATTGCCAACCCCACTCAGCTTCCTGTTCAACCCCAAGGCCCAGTTTCTGGTGGGAGTCTGAGGGACTCCAAGTGTCACAGCCCCCTCTTCTCCCTGGGGCTAGATTCCACAAAGAACCACCCAGAACTTGGTGTTATTCTCCTCTTGAAGAAAAGAAAGCCTAAATCATTTCTTTGGCTGGGTTTTTCACTATGACTGGTTTTCATTAGCTTTTCAAGTGGAAAATAAATTCCCCCCCAGTGGAAAGTTGCCACTTGTGTGCAGAGAGTCATTGTTTGTTTAATATTTTTTATGGTGAATGACCCAAGCCCCAGTCTGCTGGAGCTCTGGCCAGGGCCCTGAGGAGTGTGCTTCAGAAACCTTCCTGGCGGGCACTGTTTGTGGAGCTGGTGGCGGTTTGCCTCTTGTTAAAACGTGAGGGTTGGGCTTCCCTGATGGTGTAGTGGTTAAGAATCTGCCTGCCAATGCAGGGGACACAGGTTCAATCCCTGGTCCGGGAAGATCCCACATGCCGTGGAGCAACTAAGCCTGTGCGCCACAACTACTGAGCCTGCGCTCTAGAGCCCACGAACCACAACTACTGAGCCCACGTGCCACAACTACTGAAGCCCGCGGGCCTAGAGCGCATGCTCCACAACAAGAGAAGCCAATGCAATGAGAAGCCCACGCACCACAACGAAGAGTAGCCTCCACTTACTGCCACTAGAGAAAGCCCGTGTGCAGCAACGAAGACCCAACACAGCCAAAAATAAATAAATTAAATTAAAAAATTTAAAAAAAAAACTTGAGGGTTGAGGAAACCTGGGGAACTTGAGCAATCTGCTCTCCACTGCCCAGCCCCGTCTGCAGAGCCTGGACCCCCTCTCAGCCTTTTCCTTCCAGTTCAAGTCCTGGTTCACCTGGCAGAGAAGCTTCTTAAAGCCACTTCTGCCTCCTAGCCTTCCTCACCCTGGAGCTGATAAGGGGGGAAAGAGAAAACTGAATCAGGAAAGAAATCCAGCTGATAGAACTCCAGGTCATGCTGCTTTGTGGAACCAGAGGGGGCCTCCCTGGGCAGAATTCTCCCTCTAAGGGGCCAACTCTGCAGGGGCTGAGACCAAGAGGGGTCTGGGTGCCCAAGCTAGTCCCAAGGTATTGAGTAGCAGGTTAAGACAGGTGAGAAGAGGAGAGACAGGCAAGAATTAGAGACGGGAAGTAGAGACTGAGTAAGTGGGGATAGAGGAAATGGAGAGATAGGTAGAGCAGAGAGACAGGAAGTGGAGAGACAGGAAGAAGAGACTTGGCCAGTGGCAGGAGAAATGGCCAGCAGGGGCCCATGTTACTCAGGATTCCTTTGCCAGCTGTATTCCCCATGCAAGAGGATGAGGAAAATTTAAGTCTCTACTGGGAAAATTCAAGCCTGGAGATCATTTAAGCTTTCCTGGGACTCTGCCAGCCATCTCCAGGGTTTTGTCAAATTTTCCACATACTCCCCTTTGCATGTGGAAACGCAGCCTGCATCTTAGAAACCCCATCCTCAACACTGGCTTTTTTCAGCTCTCGGTTATTCAGGAGGGTTTGTGGATGAAGATGCGCGGGGTAAGAGGTTTTATAGGGACTGGCTGGAGCTATGCCCCTCTGCCCCACCTCCACCCATCTTCGCACATACACACACTCAGCAATCAGTCATGCAGGAGGCACTGGTTGGGGGGGACGCTTAGAGGATCAGGTATTGGGTTGTCCTGCTTTATCCCCCAGGGAAATACCAGGTATCCACAGAACCCCAGGACACGTCCCCCACTGCCTGGAATGACAGCACCTCCTCAGAGTAATTCAGGATTTTTTTCTACTTCATTGTGCAAATATAGAACCAAATCACACAATATAAAAAGTATTATATAGGTATATATATATATATATATTTTTTTTTAAGTTCATAGTCTTTCCCTCTCTCCTTTTAATCCTACCTTTCTGAGGATTACTATTTTGATGTGTACATTTATTTTTTTTAATGCTTATAAAAACACACTGACCTACTGGCTTTTTTCCCCCAGAGAAAATGGTGACACGTAGTATTACTAAACTTGCTTTGTTAAACATGTTTAGCAATATGTCCCAGGTATTGTTCCAGGTCATGAGATACGGATCTGAGTCGTTCTTTTTTAACAGCTCTGTTGCATCCCATTGTGTGGATATACCATTGTCTTCTTAGTCCTTTCAGGCCATCATAACAAAAGTATCACAGACTGGGTGGCTTATAAACCACAGAAATTTATTCCTTACAGTTCTGGAGACTGGGAGGTTCAAGACCAAGGCGCTGGCAGGTTCAGGGACTGGTGAGGGCCTGCTTCCTGTTTCATAGATGACCTTCTCACTGTGTCCTCATGTGGTAGACGGGATGAGGGAGCTCTACGGGGTCTCTTTTATAAGAGCACCAGTCCCATTCATGAGGGCTCCGCCCTCATGCCCTAATCACCTCCCAAAAGCCCTAGCTCCAGTTATCATCATGCTGAGGGTTAGTTTTCAACATATGAATTTGAGGACACAAACATTCAGTTTATGGTAATCATGATTTTAATAACCAGTCTTCTGTGATGGGCATTCAGGTTATTTCCAGGTTGGGTTATGTGGTGGTTGTTGTTTGGGAGTTTTGTTTTTATTTTGCGATTATTATAAACAACCCTGTAATAATTACTATGCATCTCTCGTGACATACTGGGGTTTTGCTGCTATAGGGCAGAGTCCTGGAGTGGGATGCTGAGTCAGAGGAAACGTGTGTTTGCGTTGTACCAGGCACTGCCTGATAGCTTCTCAGGAAGATCTTGCAATTCACACTCCTTCAGAATAATCTTCAACTCCAAAACCAGAGGGTGATAATTTCTCAGGGAAAGCCTTTTTAAAAAATTTCATGTCACTTTTAGGTATGGATAAGATGTGAAATTACTTTATAAACTCTGAAGTGTTTACGGATCAGATATCAGCTGGTGATGACTTACTCCTTAAATTCTAAGTATTAATGCTTCCAATCCCCATTCTCCAGATTTTCCCAAGTCAATGTCCTGCCAAGTTTTTTGGAAATTCTCTGAGAGAAGGGGGGAGGAGTTTGCAGTTGTAGGGTCGCCTCTGATTCCTCACCCTGGGCAGCCCTGAAATCATTCTGTTAGTAATACCACACATACTGTTGTGTCCCATGCCACATTTATCCAGATTAAGCCCTTTTCTATAACGCACACACGTGCGCTCACACACACACGCACACACCCCTCATACACAGCTATTCATGTGTGTACAGAGTACTGAAACTTTAGGGGAACTGAAAGGATTTACATCTTAAGATACATATAACTTAAAATTCACAGTTCAATGTACCTGTTGCTAAAAATTCCCCCAGGTGTTTCTGCAATAGGGTTCTGATCTTTGGATTTTTATTTGGTATTTCCCTTCCTTTCTCCCCATATTTCTGTCCTCTCTCAAAAGAACAACTCCAAAGATAGAATAAATCCTCCCTCACCCCGTTTTTTTTTTCCAGGCCACGCAGCTTGAGGGATCTTAGTTCCCCACCAGGGATCAACCCTGTGCCCCCTGCAGTGGAAGCGCAGAGTCCTAACCACTGGACCACCAGGGAAGTCCCTTCCCTTTTCTTAGACACTGAAATTCAGTTCATCCCAGCCTCTGCTCCAGGATTTTGCGACCCTGGACAGAAGGGCCTTTCGTATAATGGGATCCACCCTCCTTAGAAAGGCGCATGGGTTGTAAGTAGCAAAAAGTTTTCTCTCCTTTCCATACCAAAAGGTTCATTCTTTTAATCCATTCTCCACCCAGAGCAGAGTGTTCTTTAAAAAATGTAAATCAGATTACATTACAGCCCGGTGCATCCCTGCTGGCTTCCCAAGGCCATTAGAATAGAAGCCAAACCCCTTTCCTGGGCACACACCTGCACCCTTTCCTGCATCCTTTTCCCGGGCACGTACCCATTTCTGCTCTCAGATCTCCAAATGTGTTTTAGGTTCTGTTGTGTCCCCTCCCTGCCCTCTCCCTGCTTACAATGTACATAGGAGCTCAGACAGGGAGGAGGAGCCCACCCCAGGCCTCTTGCTCCTCTTTGTAACCCCCACTACCCAGCCTTCATTGGGACTCGCTGGATCTCTTCTCCTGGGGGCGGGGGGGAACTGGCTTGGGGTGATCACCCAGGATCTTCCAGATCTTTTGTTCCAGAGTTGGACCTTGGCTTTCAAAACTCAAAAGCCAAAATTTGAACTCTTGTTCTCTTCACTGTGCTACAATGATCCTCTCTTGAGGTGATGGTCCAACTGCCCTAGATTGGGGAGGGGCACGGCATGACAGGAAGAAGCCGGAGCGAACACTTTAGTGAATGCATCAGCTTGTGTTTGTCTTTGTCTCTTGGCAAAGACACCCTAGCAAGACGGCCAGCTTCTTTCTGTGAATACTTTGATAAGCTCTTGGATGGAGAGGTGGGCAGACACCCCAAGGGGCAACTCGAGGGACAGAGGGTGGTTTCTGTCCAGCTAACCACCTGGCTTACGTCGAGAGGGGGGTGAGTGCTGACAGTGGACCCAGGAGCGCTCAGGCTTGTGAGGAAGTTTTGAGAGACTGTACATTAATAGTAAGCGGAAACGTGAAGCAGAGAAGAGAAATAGCATCTGATTCCACTTAGATGACATACCTAGAGTAGTCAATTCATAGCGACAGAAAGTAGCGTGGTGGTTACCAGGGGTTGGGGGGAGGGGAAAATGGGGAGCTATTGTTTAATGGGTGGAGGTTTTCAGTTTGAGATGATGAAAAATTCTGGAGGTGGAAAGTGGTGAAGGTTGCACAATGATATGAGTGTACTTAATGCCACTAAACTGTACACTTAAAAGTGATTAAAATGTTAAATTTTCCGTTATGTGTATTTTATCACAATTAGAACAATTTTTTAAATTGCATAATATTTATAGAGTTCATGGGAAAAATGGAGTTGGGACAGAACACTCAAAAATTTTGTCAATTACACATTTTAAAAAATATGTAGGAACCTAATAAAACAGTAGCACCGTTTTACAAGTGTTAAATGGTTAAAAAAACACATAAATACGACAATAAACATGGTACTTCACCGTGAAGGAAAAAAAACAAGAAAGATACAGAACAGAGATTCTCAAACTTTTTGGTCTCAAGACCCCTTTACACTCTTAAAGCGTTTTGAAGAACCCCAAAGAGCTTGTGCTTATGTGATTGATATCTATCGATATTTTCCATATTCAAAATTAAAGCTGAGAGATGTGTAGCAAACGGAACACAGAAGCACACAGTCCATCAGGGTGATGACATCATCACATGTCACGCAGGCTCCGGGAAGCCCCACCACACATTCACGAAAGGAGGAAAGGGAAAAAGGCAAATAACAGCATAATATTCTCTTATGAGAATAGTTTTGACCTTCTGGGTCTTAAAAGGGTTCAGGGAACTCCCAAACATTCCCAGAACACACTTTGAGAGTGGCTAGTCTATTCTAGAACTAAGGCAAGGTCTCTAGAGAGGCCTGTAGAGAGGATGGGAAAGGGGGAGGAGAGGGTATCGCAATGGGAAGTCAAGTACAGTCGGGAAAGACCCCACTAGGAGGGGCTCCAGAAAGGCCGATGGACGCAGGGAGACTTGCAGAGAGACACAGCTGTGTCCACCTGACCCCGTATAGCGGTCCCTGCAGTTTAGCAAGTGGGCCCAAGGCTGCCCACACGCAGCTGCTCCCCGGGAGTACAACTTCCGGCCCTTCCCCAGGGCCCCCAGCGACGACGCTCTCCAGGTTATTCCCGATTTGACACAGGAAGGAGCAGTTGTTTGAAAGCAGTTTTCTGCCGGCCAAGCGAGGGATGGCCAAGCCCTGCCCTGTGATGCTCCCGCAGATCCAACGTGAGTGGCAGCCAGTTTAATAAGGCTTATTTAAAAACAAAAACAAATCAGCTTATTCTCAGTGTGAAATGAGTTGTGTTCGGCCTTAATCCCCTGTGGTCAGTCAGCGCTCTGCGGCTATGCCAGCTGTCCCAGTCCCCGCAGACCGCCTTAGTGAAGGTTACGTCCCCTTTCCAGTGACGAGGAGCAGAAATCCAGTAATGCATTCAGTGCAGTGAAAACTTAATCCCAAATATCATTTTTACTCATCTGAAGAAAGTTAACCCGCTGAAGATTCAATTCAACAAACACTGCCTCTGAATTGAGGTCATCCGTTTACTTAATTGTAACGTTGCTGCTTCTTGCATGAGATCTGATCAACACCCAGGTCAAGGCTCTGTGATGGGTTTTATTCATCACGTTTTCTGCTTCCCTCTGAAGCCAGGATGGAGTGGGGATTGGCAATGTGCTCGCGCTGATGCCAAGTGGAGCTCCCAAAACATGCAGGCATTTATGGGTCAGGAGGGGGTCACAGGCACAGGGGTGTCAGATGACACTCCCCTTGGGAGGGCTAGGAAACTGCAGGAGCCTCTTCAGCAGGGGGTTCCTGGGCCACATGGGAGAAATGGGGGAAGGGCTCTGGAACCTGAAAGGAAGGCCCCTGCACTTCCAGAGTAGGGCACTGTGGTGGTCAGGGTTCTCCAGAAAATAGAACTGCTAAGGTGTACATATACATAGGAAAAGATTTATTCTACAAAATTGGCTCACACAGTCATTGAGGCTGACAAGTCCCAAGATCTGCAGGGTGTGTCGGCCAGCTGGAGATCCAGGAGAGCCAGTGGTGTAGCTCCAGGCTGAGTCTGAAGGCCTGAGAACCAGGAGAACCAGTGCTATAAGTTCCATTCCAAGAGCTGGCAGGCCAAGGGCCAGGAAGAGCCAATGCTTCAGTTCCAGTTGGAAGCAGGAAAAAGCCAACATCCTGGTCAGAAAGCAGTCAGACAAGGAGAATTCTACCTTACTCAGAGGATGGTCAACCTTTTTGTTCTATTCAGGCCTTCAGCTGATTGGATGTGACCCACCCACAGTAGGGAGGGCAATCTGCTTTCCTTAGGCCACTGATTTAAATGTTAATCTCATCCAGAAACAGCCTCACAGAAACACCCATCATAATGTATGACCAAATATCTGGGTACCCTGGGGCCCAGGCAAGTTGACACATAAAATTACTCATCACAGGGCTTCCCTGGTGGCGCAGTGGTTGAGAGTCCGCCTGCCGATGCAGGGGACGCAGGTTCGTGCCCCAGTCTGGGAAGATCCCACATGCCACGGAACGGCTGCTCAGCCTGCGCGTCCGGAGCCTGTGCTCCACAACGGGAGAGGCCACAACAGTGAGAGGCCCGCGTACTGCAAAAAAAAAAAAAATTACTCATCACAGACACCCAAAGAGAAAGGGAGACAAAGATTATCTCCAAATCAGGAGGGAAAGGGTGGTGCTCATTTAGGAGCAAGAGAAAGCGCAAAAACTGGCTGTTCCAGGTCAGGCTGATGGTTGTGGCTGGGCTGGGGGCTCCCCCTTGTGAGTTCTTCCGGTCCTGCAGTGGTGGGGAGCATACCACGGACGTAGGCTAACTTGGAAGGGCCTATAGGGCCTGGACCGTTAGAAACCAGGCTTTTGGGCAGTAATCACCCTCCCAACTCTGGGGCCAAGGAGGACCTGCCCCCAGCTTCTGGGCCTTTCAAGACAAGGCGACATCTTAGACCAGGGTGTTTCCCCTCCTAACTGCATTTCTACAGATTTATTAATTAAGGCTGAATCTCTAACAACCAACAGTGAGAGGAAAGGGCCTTCACCAAGGAGAAAAGAAGGAATAAGAATTCAGAGAACCTGCCCGGGACCCTTGCAACACCTGGCAAGTACATCATCTTATTGAGCAATGAAGAAGGCCATGGTGGCCCACCTGTAATTAATCACAATTAATTATGATATAATCAACATAAGGGAGTGCCTATGATAAACCTGACCCTGTGTCTTACGGTCTTAACTCCTTTAATCCATTAATGACATTAACTGGAACAACCCCAGAAGGTGGGAACCATTATCCTTCCCATTTTATAGAGGAAGAAAGTGAGGCACATAGACAGGCACTGACATGGGGTCATACAGCTACTGAGGGATAGAGCTGGGATCTGAACCCACACTGTCCTTCCGGAATTAACCACTACACTATGCCACCTCCTCGCACGAGTGGGTTCCCCATGTGGGGTCCCTAGGGTTTGGGTCATGCCCTGGGCACCCGGGAAACTGAATGGAGAAACAGCTGGGCCCAGGCCTGAGGGCACAGCTGAGTGGAGTGAAAAGCAGGCTTGCTGGGGGTGAAGAAAGAGCCGACCGGCTTCCAACCTGGATCCTTCTGTCTCCTGTCTTCCTCTTGCCATGGCCACATGCAGCCCCTGGAAGAGGATTACCAGAAAGTTAGGAAAGAAACAGACAGCCACCTGTTAAACGGAAAAACCAAAGGCCCCAAATGGCGTCACCTGTGCTAAAACCCATGCTAACTGACCTAGATTTCATACCTGACCTAACTGTAGTTTTGACCTTCCCCAGGAGTGTAGTGGTAATCGGCCAGTCTGGAATTTTCTGGTCAGCACCAGTGAAGTACTCTATCACAGGGCCCTGTCCATCCCCCCACCAAGGGATGAAGAGGTAACCTGCGTGATAGACCCTCATCCCCACCCCCCACCCCCTGAAAGAAGGTGATCTGGTCTGAAACAATCCCTTTCTTTTGCTGATAGCTTCTGTGTGCCGCCCTCCTCCTGCCTATAAAAACCTTCCAGTTCATACAACCCCTCTGAGCACCCTTCTACTCACTAGGTGGGATGCTGCTGCATTCTTGAATCATTGAATAAAGCCAATTAGATCTTCAGATTTACTCATTTAAATTTCGTTTTTTAACACACTTAAAGCAATGCTAAGGGGGAGGTGGCAGCCCCAAGTACAGCAGTATGGGCACCACTGCCTGCAGCGAGGGCTGACGTTCTGGAACAGGGAAGGCAAGAGGCTGTTCCCTGACTGAGGGCCCTTTAGCCTCCTGTGCCCACTCCAGGCTCCCCTGTTACATCTGTAAACCCCGTGGTGACAGCGACTCTGTCTTCTCTCAACACTCAGCAGACAATCTACCAACCCAGTGGCCCCTCTGCTCTAAACTGCTGTGACAACGCTTCCCAAGCCAGCCTTGTGCCTCTCTTTATCCCTGAGGAAAACAGCTAAGTCTGCCCTTCGAGTCCAGAACAAGCTCTGAATTTTAATTCTGGATTTAATTCTATGTGGGTTGAGCCAGGAGCCATTCGGAGACGGATTAGCAACCCTGACACTCAGCCTCTTGTCTTTGGGAAAAGGGACATGAATCAGCACCCACTAAGCCCACCGCCTGTGGAAGTCTCCCTGCGACTCAGATAGTGCCTTTGGGAATGACCCCTCTGGGCCAGTTCACCATCTTTTCGGGATCACTCTGCCTACCCCAAAGCAGGATTCAGCAACATGACGGGGAGGCAGCCAGAGGGGAAGGACACAGCAGAAATAGGAGGTATAATACCAATGGCCACGGATTCGTGGGGTGGGAGGTTTTCCTCCTCATGGCCCTTGATAGACACCAACACACACCAAAACTAGGAGAATAAAAGGGAGTCTGCGGAATTGGGGCTTGTATCAGTCAGGGTCCTTCAGAAAAACAGAACCAGCAAGAGATATGCATGTATAGTCTGAAGGGGTCTGAGAACGAAGAGAGTTGATGGTGTACATTCCATTATGAAAGCCAGCAGACTAAAGACCCAAGAAGAGCTCCTGCTTCAGTTCATGTCCAAACACAGGAAAAGACTGATGTCCCAGCTCAACAGTCAAGCAGGAGGAATTCTCTCTTACTTGCAGAAGAGTCAACCTCTTTGTTCTATTCAGGCCTTTGACTATTTAGATGAGGCCAACCCACAGCAGGAGGGCAATCTGCTTTATACCATCTATGGATTCAGATATTAATCTCATCCAAAACCACCCTCAGAGACGCACCTAAAATAATGTTTGACCAAATGTCTGGGCATCCTGTGCAGAATATGTACAGCCTGGGCCATATGTAAATCCAAAACAGACTGTACCCTTCTGTCTCCAACTTAACAAAATTATTTATGCTGACATTTCATCTTAGGAATAAACATTGTAGCACAAATCATTTATTCAATCCCTCTAATAATTATCAACTCATCTGTGGAGTGATTTTTCATTTGTTCTGGCTGCCACTCTCCGGGAGGTCCCTATCTGAGCCACGGTTCACTATCAGGACTGCATCAAATCCTTCCAAGGTTGTCCCCATCAGATTGATGGTCACTGGGTCCCTGGCACCTGGTGTTCTGTTACAGCTAGTGAAGCATGGCCTTGTGCCCACACACCATGGCTAGGAACACACACCTACCCTGTGGCCTGGAGGCAAAGAGCCTCTGCGACAGCGGCTGCCTGCCTTGCCACCGGCTCTGTTGTGCCCACCAACGCTGGCTGCTCTGGAGCGGTGGGCAGGCATGGCGCTCACCCCTGCTGCCCCCATCCAGTTGGTGCCAGCAGGGGCTGCCAGCGTCCTCTCCAGCATCTGGCCACCTGGTAACCTCTGGGCTACCTGAGCCAATGTCATTTGATGGTTTAGAGTCTCATGAACTCATACTTTTTACCATCGTATGAGAGGATTTCAATATTTTCATCACCATGAGGACTTACCAGTGTGTCCTCAGCAAATAACAACCCTGAGTCAGAAGGACCTCGGGGACATGAGGAAGGGGATGGAGATAGAGGGGGACGAATGACGAGGCCTTTCCCTATTGGCTAGACAGGAACAGTTCAGGCAGGCAGCCCAGGATTCTAGGATCGAGACCCCCAGTGTCACTGTGGAGATGGAGAATGGGAAGCTAGAAAGAGAAGCTAGAAGTACAGGTCTGCTTTGAACATCTCAACTCTGCACACTTAACCACTCAATGGTAAGAATTAAGGGTGGGGTGCTGGGCATATATTACTGTGTACCATGCACCCATACCATGCCAGGCCCCATAGAAGGCATGCCCCAAATAGTTTTCTTTACGTTTCTCAAAAAAAAAAAATCTCTTTAAAGAACATATTATTGGGCTTCCCAACATATTATTGGGCGCAGTGGTTAAGAATCCACCTGCCAATGCAGGGGACATGGGTTCGAGCCCTGGTTCGGGAAGATCACACATGCCACAGAGCAACTAAGCCCGTGCGCCACAACTACTGAGCCTGCGCTCTAGAGCTCGCGAGCCACAACTACTGAAGCCCGCGCATCTAGAGCCCGTGTTCCGCAATAAGAGAAGCCACCGCAGTGAGAAGCCCGCACACCGAAATGAAGAGTAGCCCCCGCTCGCCACAGCTAGAGAAAGTCTGTGCACAGCAACAAAGACCCAATGCAACCAAAAATAAATAATAAATAAATTTTTAAAAATCATATTAAAAACTATCAATGAGATTTAAAAAAAAAGAACATATTATTATCTCGTATTTCACATGAGGAGAGTAAAGCTCAGGGAGTTTGGATTTATTCATTCATCCCACAGATGAACATACTGTGCCAAGCACTAGGTAAGAACTGACCCAATAGACATGGGCCCTGCCTTCACGGAGCTTGCAGTCTGGTGAGCAAGACCCACATTAAAGAAATGAGCCCACAAATAAATATACAATTATATTATACATCACCATAAAATGCAGTTAAAAAAGAAAAAGGCCAAGGGTGCCATGAGAGTGAATGGCATGGGGACCTAATATAGACGGACCACTCAGGGAGAACTTCCATCTGCAGGAGCCCACAGTGACTCAGCCAGTGAGCGGCAGAACCAGGATTCTAACCCACAGCGTGGCTCTTCCCACTGGCTTCCCCATCACAAAGCCAATGGGAATGGAGGGGCGGACCAATCTCCCCTTATATTTAGTCTATACATCTTGGATGTATCTTAGGCTGCTGAGGCCCAAGGTTCTCACTTCTACATTCCCACCATCTATCCTACCTCCCTCCCTCAGTGTATGGGGTTAGGATAAGTCACACATGGGAGGCTGGTGATGGGACACTTTAAAAAAATGTTGAACAGTAGCAAGATGTCTTGAGGCCCATTCCTGACTTTGCTACTTGCCAAGGATGAGACTGAGACACTTTGGTTTACCTAAACTCTAAGGGGTCATGCAATGATCATGGTTACCTTTTACTAAGCACCTACCACATGTCAGGAGCTGAATAGCGGCTCTGAATGAGCATTGTCATCTGTGGTTGCCTGAATTACCAACCCTGATTCTTCAGTCCTCCCTGCACCCATGCCCTTGCCATGGGCCAATTGTGGGCAGATTGTGTTTCCTGATCCCTGTCTCTGGGCTCAGTCACGTGATTTATTTTAGACAATGGGATGTTAATAGATAAGATGCAAGCAAGGACTTGAAATATGCTTGAGCAGTCTTGTTCTTGTGTCTCTGCCATTGCTGTGAGAAGAGATTCCCCAGGCAGCTATTGCCACTTCAGCCTGGGCCCACAGTGAGGTTCATGGAGGAGACTGGAGTCATCCAGACATGCAGCTTGAACCAGAGCTGCCCAGCCTAGCCCAGCTACAACAGCTGGTCCCAGCCAACCCTTAGAAACGTTAGAAATAAATAGTTTATTGTTGGATGTCACTGAGATGTGGTAGTTGTTACACAGCAGTAGCTAGCTGATACGGTATTTCAACCTCATAACAACTCTGTGAAGTAAGTATTTTCTCTACTGTTTTACAGATGGATACACTAGAATTGAGGTTTGTACATTGGCCTATGTCATAAAATTAGCATGTGGCAGAGTTAGGATTTAAATCTAGGACCTTCTGGGGCTAAAGCCCAAAATGTAGGTGTTGGTGCTGCTTCAGTAAGACATTTGCATTAATACTGATCCTGTGATGATATAAATTTGGACATGATGTAATTGACAGCTGGCCCCTAGAACCTGGAGCTGCCCAGCTGCACAAGCTTATCCCAGTTGTTTTATAAACTTATCAATGATGCCACCCTATTTCATGCATGTAAAATTTTTATCCTCATTTAGTAGCATTACAGCAGGGTTTGTTCTATTATAATTCTCTAGAGATCAAGAGGAATTTTTAGAATAAAACTTCAGTGTCTGGGAAAGGGAAAAAGAGAAATGAAGGAGATGGGTTGTGTTTAAGAAGATAAAAATCCCAGCGAAGGAAAGAAGGAAACAAATGATTACTGTTATTCATTCCAAGCAGCTGGAGTGGAGCTGCCATTCCAACCAGATCAGGGAGGAGGCTCTTGTGGTTATAATCAGGCAAGTGACAATGGTGACTTGATGGAGGATGAAAGGGTTAAGTGAGCACCTGAAGAATGAAAGCACATGATGTGACCAAGTGCCCTAAAGCCACACTGTGAAGGAACTGGGCAAGTAAACCCACTTAATCGCAATGACATCCTCCAAGCCACAGAGCCCAACTCTGGCTCAGAGCCAGTTTCCAGTTAACGGGGCACCTCACCTCTTCTCCAGTCTGAGAAGCGGCCCCCAAATGAGCTGGAGGAAGGGTCCCCAGCAGGGACCTTGTCCTCACCTCAGGAGGGCAGCTGTGCAGTCAGGGCACCTCACTCTTCCCACGGGCGCACCCACCCGGGCCCGAGGTGCGTCCCCACTCCATCTGGGAGGACTGCAGACCTGCGTGGAGGCCAGAGAGATTCTGGAGAGGCTTCTGGTTTTCACAGAGGCCAAACTGGGGGTGGGGAGTAGGGGGTAGGGAACATCGTGTAGGAATCCAGGGTTGAGCTGCTTTGGGTCAGAGATTGGTCTTCCATCTTCAGTGTGTGAACTGAAAGCCAGGAGGGGGGTCGATCTGTCAGCCAAAGGGTGCACCAAACCTCCACTCTTCACGCCTTCGGGCTCAGCTCTCAAGGAAGGCCTGCGGACAGGGATCAGAAGTCCTTGGCCTGTGTCGGGCTATCCCTGGAGGCAGCAGGCATCTGCTTCCTACTCCCTTAAAACTCAGTAGTGGAAACTTGGGGAAAATAAAGGACAACCATGTGGGTCACTGAAATCTACCACCACTACAGCCTTGCTGCCTCCAGCGTCCCCAGACTTGGCTCCAGAGGCCAGTTCTGCCGGGGGGTGGGGGAGTACACCTTTCCCTGCTTAAGCATCTGGGTCATGACTTTGCTAAGTGTTTGTGTCTGAGCGGACTGACTTAGGCAGTGACTAAGCTTGGAAGTCATAAAACGTGGTACTAAACCTGTCAGTGAGGCTGTCATCTGGGCCAGGATGCAGACCCTGGGTGTTGTTTGCAGCGAGGAAAGTCCTCTTGCTTCCAGCCTCTCCAAGTGCCCTAGGCCATCCCTGTCTGATGTGCTCTGAAATCCAGAGGCTCTCCAGGTGCTTTCTGATGGGCCAGGAGGTCCAGCTGGGATCCACCTCGGGTGCAGAGCAGGACTGAGCCATGGCAGAAAGATGGGCCAAGATCAGTGGGACCAGTTGACCTACGCCGGGTCATCCTCTGAAGCCCTTTCTAAACGTATTGGCATTTCTCTAATGATTAATGATGTTGAGCATTCTTTCATGTGTTTGTTGGCAGTCTGTATATCTGCTTTGGAGAAATGTCTATTTAGGTCTTCTGCCCATTTTTGGATTGGGTTGTTTGTTTTTTAGTTATTGAGCTGCATGAACTGCTTATAAATTTTGGAGATTAATCCTTTGTCAGTTGCTTCATTTGCAAATATTTTCTCCCATTCTGAGGGTTGTATTTTGGTCTTGTTTATGGTTTCCTTTGCTGTGCAAAAGCTTTGAAGTTTCATTAGATCCTGGTAAGACAGGAATAAGGACACAGACCTACTAGAGAATGGACCCAAGGATATGGGGAGAGGGAAGGGTAAGCTGTGACAAAGTGAGAGAAAGGCATGGACATATATACACTACCAAACGTAAGGTAGATAGCTAGTGGGAAGCACCTGCCTAGCACAGGGAGATCAGCTCCGTGCTTTGTGACCGCCTGGAGGGGTGGGATAGGGAGGGTGGGAGGGAGGGAGACGCAAGAGGGAAGAGATATGGGAACATATGTATATGTATAACTGATTCACTTTGTTATAAAGCAGAAACTAACACGCCATTGTAAAGCAATTATACCCCAATAAAGATGTAAAATAAATAAATAAATAAATGTATTGGCAGAGGCTGCTGGTGTTTGACAGGGGGGCTGCCTCCCTGGGGGTTTCCAGCTCAGCTCCTTGCAACAGCGTCTGCTTCCTGTGGATGGTTTCACACACAGTGGCTGTGAAACCTGCGGTCTGAAGAGCCTGACCTCAGCTCAGCTCAGCTCAGCCGCGTGACTTAGGCAGGAAGCATCCTCTCTCTAAGCCTCAATTTTTTTCAGCTATAAGATGGGAACAACAGTATCACCTCTCCTGCCTGCCCCACAGGCATTGGGAAAGGCTCAAGAGTAATGATATATTCAGAGGATTTGAAAAAGGGCACAGTGCCATATAACAATGAAGAATAACAAGTCTTGAGTTCAACCCAGCAGACCTTTACCAAGTGCCACCGTTGTGCCAGACGATGTCTGGGCACCAGAGATGCAGAGCTGAGGGAAAGAGATACAGTTCCTGCCCCCGTGGGCTCAGCACTCTGCTGGATGCTTGGAGGAGACAAAAATGTATCCTAATAGTAGCACTAACAATTTTAATAACAGCTCATTCACTGAACGCTTTTATGGCTCAGGCTTGAGCTAAATACTTCACATAACTGTAAATCCTCGAACAACTAGGCAAGGAAGACATTGTTATGTCCATTTTGCAGATGAGGAAATTGAGGTTCAGTAGAGTGTAGTCATTTGTCCAAGCGCACTCAGCTAAGAAGTGACTTCAAAATCTCTCCTTACCAGACGTGCATCTCCTCTCCTGGACTTAGCCAGCATGCACGTGTTTTATATAGTTTCCTCTTACAACCATTAAAACAGAACTAAAGAGCTTCGTGCTTTATTATATTAGTGTATAAAGGGATGTGTGTGTAGGGTCTATATAGAGCGCCGGTCTGGAAGCATCTCACCTGTCCTCCTACTTAGGTTGGACCCATCTCCCAGCAGGTGAGCAGCCTCTCTGTCCAGTTGGCCCACGAGTGGTGGTCCCATCGTACCCTGGCCCAACCTTCTGCTTATTGAAAAACAAGCAGACTGGGGACTTCCCTGGCAGTCCAGTGGTTAAGACTCCGCGCTTCCAATGAAGGGGGCACAGGTCCGATCCCTGGTCGGGGAACTAAGATCCCGTATGCTGCACAGCGCAGCCAAAAAGAAAACAAACGAACACCAGGCAGACTGGCCCGATCGAGGCCTCCTTTTCCTGCTGTGGAACCTCGGGCGAGTTCTTGCACTGAGCTAGTGTCCTCTGTGAGACGGAGAGAAGAGTGACACCTGTTTTGAGGGGATTTTGTGGAGACGACAGAGAAGATGCCACTACAAAGCGTGTGGATCCCAGAAAGGCATCACTGCCTGCTCGTCCCCTTCCCCTGCCCTCCTTCCTGCCTTCTCTCCTCCATGTCTGTTCCCAGGCCCTCAAGGTAGAGGGCCAGCAGGCCAGGCTCCTGCTCTGGAAGCTTCTCTCACTTCTTAGAGGGCTCGGCCCAGCAGAGGCTGGTGGTTTTTCCTTGTTAGAGTTAGAGGATTGTGGTGACTGGTCTGGGCACCCGGCAAGGTGGGGAGACTGTCCTGCAACACAGCATGTCTTAGATGTGGCTCTGAACAGATGTGTGGGCCAAACACCATTCCTTCAGCTGGCAAGCGCTTGAGGGGCTGCAGCTGGCCTGCAGGCTCAGGGAACATGGAGATAAACCCTCCCTCAGGGACTCTCCAAGGCCAGAGGGGACATGTGCTCACATCCATGCTATAAAGGGCTGCAAATGTTTCCATGAAGTCTTCATGGAGAGCTGCTGGGACCCATAGGTGAGGGTAGGGATTCCTGCAGGGAGGGGAGAGCTCAGGACTGGCTTCCTGGATGGGCTCCCCCATTGTAAGAATTGAAGAATGACTCAGAGGAAGCAGGGCTGAAGGAGAAGTCAAAGCAATGGCGTGGAGGCATTTGGGGAGCCACAGGGGATTCCGTGTGGCAGAGCAGAGGGGAGACCCCAGGGGAAGCAGAGGGGCACGCAGAAGGGTACCAGCTGGGGAGGCAGGGGGAGGGGGAAGATCCAGGAGGACTTGTGGGTGTGTTCTGGGCCAGGGGGAGCCCGGGATTCAGGGACACGGATGACCAGATTCACCCCTCATGCAGCATGGACTCAGGGGAGACTAGAGACCTTGAAGCTTGAGGGTCCCAGTTAGGACAGTTCTGACCTGGAAGGTCACTGTGTTCAGCTTCCTGTTTCCATTTCACTTGTTCCGGGATAAGAACTGGCTTATCAAGGAGTAGGGTCCAATTAATATTCTTCCCAGTACTTCATGAGAACCTTAAAGGAACACACACACCTGAGGGTGGCATCCCATGCTGCCTCTTTTCTCAGGACAGAATGGCTTCCCCAGGCGCAGACTTGGGCCTGTCACTGAGCACACCTCCAAGGCAACTCAACTGTCCTCACCATGTTAATGTTCAGAGTTGATTCTTTTCAGCCCCATGAGCCAACTTGAAGGCAAGCATTTTCCATCTTCCCAAATCACTGTGACCCAAAAGAAAATAAGAAAGCTAATATTTAAGCTTCTGCCTCCTGGAGAAATTGAAAACTTGACCACTTTTTCTTTGTTTCTGCTACATCTAGTTCAGTTGTTCTTAGGCTTGAGAGTGAATAGGAACTCACTTGCGGTGTCCGTTAAAATGCCAGTCCTCGGGTCCCACCTTGAGATACTCTAGTTCCACAGGGCTGGAGTGGAGCCCGGGAATCTGCAGTTTAAGTTGCCCTGGTGGTCAGAGACCACACGGAGAAAACTGAAGTTTGGCCTCCCCGTTACTCACAAAAGCTTTGAGCTGATGCAGCCTCCGCTACCCCGGCCCCGCCATTGTCTCCTTTCCTTGTATGACCTCAGCTCCGGATTGCATAACGGAAGGCATCTGATGAGTCAGGAAAGAAGAAATTTCCTAGCTGTGTGGTAACTCTGCCAGAATCCTGGCCTCCACATGCAGGGAGACGTCGGGGCGGGGGGTGGTGGGGAGGCAGATGTTGGAGGTTGCCTCCCAGCAGCCACCGCCCCCCGCCCCCATCCACCCTTCCATGTTCTTTCTTGCTAAATAGAACCCCAGTCCTGTTCCGGAATCAGGTGACATGTGTTTCATGGCAGGCTGGTCCCCAGCCCCAGCCCCAGGGAGGAATCTTGATTGGTCTAAATGAGAGGTTTTCAATCCTGGCTGTACCTTCAAGCATCAGGGGAAATTTTAAAGATAGCCACGAATGTATCCCATCTGAGATCAGTTAAAGCAGAGTCTCTAGGACTGGGATTTTGGCATAGATACATTTTTTGTTTTGTTTTGTAATTCTGCAGGTGATTCTAGTGTACAGCCATGGTTCAGAACCAAACCAATCATAATAGTAATTCCATTCTCCTTGCCAATGGTTGACTTAAGAATGAACGCATGGCATGTTTATGGCGTAAAAGGAGATATAAATGGAAGGATCCATATTCTTCAAAAGGGGCATGAGGAAAAGTTATGTCTTCTTCTGGCGTTTGGACATTGTGTGAGAGTGATGGCAGCCATCTTGCGGCCATGAGGGACAAGCTTGCAAAGGTCACTGTGCTGATGATGGCTGAGCAAAACCATGGCAGGAACCTGGGTCTTGCATTTGCTATTGAAGCCTTGCATTCAATATTGAACTGCTAAGTTAACCAACCCTGGAGCCACCTTATCTCTGGACTTCTGGTTATGTGAGATAGTAAATGTCTTCCTTATTAGTTAAATCACTGGTTAGGTCTTTTTTTTTTTTTTTTGGTTGCTTTGTTTTGTTGCTGATTCACCAGCAAAAAGCATCTTAGATGACACAAGACAGAAAATTCTATCAAGGCTGCCTGTTGGTTCCAATTGCCCTTCTAATGATGCCCTTCTTATCTTTCTGTAATGAATAACCACACCTCCCTTCCACAGCACCTCAACTGAATCTGGCTCCCTTAGGACTCCAGAGAGGCAGAACACCATACTGACTAAGCCCATGGGTTCTGGCACTGAAGTCCGCCTGCCTGATTCAGATATGCTCTCCACTACTGACTAGCTGTGTGATTTCTGGTAGTTATTTAAGCCCTCTGAGCCTCAGTTCAGTCATCTGTAACTTAGGGATAACTTTTACCTATTTCCCAAATTCAGGGATTTAACATGTGGATTTCATGAGCTAATCCACACGAAAGGCCATTTCACAACATTCTAGGTGCCTCCTACTCAGTATTGGGTTAGACATAGGGAGTCTGAGTTTACTAGAACAGTCCCAACTTTTCAGTAAAGGCAATTCAGTAGTAAAACTAAATGCCTTTCTATGACTGTAATTGTAAAAGTCAAGAAAAGCCCTTCGCCAAGCTCTGTCTCAATTCCTGTTTCAAGCAATGAGGTCTCCATGGCTTTTTCAGGGAACGGAGTGAGCATAGTTTTTATATCCTCTGACAAAGCAGAGGTGAGCTGAGGTGTTCCATCGTACTTTTACTGGGCACAGCACAGACATGCGTGTCACCACAAGCTGTTCTTGCCGCTGCAGCCGTAAACCCTCAGAGGCTGAGGATGCCAGTTTCCTGACACATGATTCATCGGGCTCGGGATATCCCACAAAGATGCTGGTCTATCTGTGTGTTTCTGTAATGTCTACTGCCATGCACTCAGGAGCACTTGAAAGAGAATCACAAAGGTGGGAGAAAGCAGCCTCCTGGGTTCTGGGGCCTCTCCCGGTGAGGTGTGGCCAAAGGGCTGAAGGCCAATCAAGACAAGAAGTAGGTCTACCTCTTCTGGAATGTTCTGATCCCAGGGGTGAGCCTGGGTTACAAGTTCAAGGAGTTCTTAAGCCTAGCCCCTCAACAGCAGGGGCCCTTTCCCCACCACTGCAGCCCACAGTATCTGTGGGCAGTGTCCAGGCAAAGGACACCAGTGGCTAAAGACATCTCCCTGGTCTCCCTGGGGTTCCAGCCTTCAACCTGGCTTTGCCAGCAGTCACATGCTTGCTCTGCTGTTCAGCGTGGCTAGCTCCGAAGGGTAGGATTGGATCAGAGGAGGAAACTATGTCCACATTTTACTTTAATCACATCTGGTTGAATTTGTTGCAATGAAAATGTGGGGTTTTAAGTACACTTGTTTTTACTCCCTTAAAATGACAGTGGAGATTGGTGGAGAGCAGAGGGATGGAGCCGGTGGATGGGGTCAAGAGACCTTTCCATGACTTGTCTGCAATGAGGGCTTCCTGGTGACCCAACCCAGACAGGGTCTGGGCAGCATGGGGGAGGGAGTGTGGCCCAGCCCTTGCCTTCTTCTTCTTCCCTTCTTGCTTCCAAACACGGGTTTGGTACCCACAGACCGCTTCAGGTCTTGCTCATTCTGTCCATGAGGCTTATTCAGAGGCTGCAGTCAAACCCTAACATCAAAGACGATCTGGACACGGAGCCAGGGTGAAGCCCCAAACTGCCACCATTTGATTATTTTTCCATGTGTCTCATGGTTTTGCTTTGACACTATTTCTACCAGTACCTTTTTTTTTAAAGATTTAATATGTGATACTTAGATATACCCAAAAAGTTTAAAATATAATTACCACCTTTATGCCCACCACCCAGTTTAAGAAACTAACTTTCTACCAATAGAGTTGAAGCTGATCACACTCTCTCCTCCCGCTCCTCAAAATAACCTGAATTTGGCACCCATCCTATGTATCAGTTGGGATTAAGTTTAGCTACAAATCACAGAAAACCCAAAACAGTTGCTCAAGCAAGATAGAAGTTTATTCACTTTCATAAAAAGAGATCTGAAGGAAAGCAGTTCAGGGCTGCTGTGGGAGCTCCATGATACTCAAGGACCAGCTGTCCTGTGTGCCGCCATCTACAGTACAGTTTCTACCTCCTGGACTAAGATAGCTGCAAAGATCCAGCCATTTCATCTACTTTCAAGCCAGCAAGAAGGAGAAGGGAAGGAAAGAAGGTGACTTCTTGAAAACTGCATGCTATGGTTACGTCATATCCCACTGCCCAGAACTGAGTCACAAGGCTGCGCCCAGTTGCAAGAGAAGGTGGAAGATGTAGCTTTATTCCACCTGGCTCTGTGCCCAGTTAAAAATCAGGAGCTGCCTTCTAAGGCAGAAATGGAGAGTGAGGTTGGGAGACACCTAGTGGTCTCTGCCACATCACAGTCTTTTTTTTTTTTCCATAATTGAGATTTTTATTGGTTGTTTTGAGGATCAGTACACAGACATTTCAATTTGTACACAATTCTTAACATACGTACCAAAAATCTAAAAAAATCATGTACTTGTGATTCTTTTCTGAACAGTTATTCCAGTGACTTTCCAGCTTAAAATTTGGAGGCAAATTTTCCTTGAGAGGAAATCAAGTAGCAATATCTTCAAATATTGATATGCTGTTACATCGTAAGTCCCCCTAATTCACAATTTAATATCGTATACACTACATACTCAAATTGTCAGTCACAGCACATTAACAAAGTTACTAGAAGAACTGGATTACCACGACCAAAGATGTTAGAGTGCACAAAATTCACAGGTGTGTGATATTAATCAGACTTGGCTTTTTTCTCTCCTGCTTCATCAGAGGCTGGGCTCTCCTCGTTTTTAGTTTCTCCATTTTCTGCAGGGAAGTCTTCTTTAGTCTCTTGGTTAGCCACTTCGGCCTGTTTTCCTTTTGCTCCCCTTCTTCCTTTTGTTTGCATTTTTTTGTCTGAAGATTTATCCTTTCCTGCCACCTCATTTGGTTCAGTTTCCACTTTCGTAGGAGCCGGTTTAGCTGACAACCTCACCGATCTCCTCTTGGGCTCCTCCTTCGCCGCCCCCTCGGTGGAGGTGACCTTCCTCTTGGGCATCGTGGTGGCGGGACCGGCGCGTGCCAGGTGCCTGCAGGCCGAGATGCGCCAAGAGGCTTCGTGATGTTGGGCTGCCTGACCGCTGCCACTCCTCCCGCCGCCGCCGCCGCCGCCGCCGCCCGAGCTGCTGAGACCCGCCCACATCACAGTCTTAGCCAGAATGCCAATTTAGGACCTTTTTCTTTTTTTTAAAGAACATTTCTAAGTATTTAGTTTAATTCAAGTATGCAAATAATAAAGCTCAATGAATTTTCACAGATGGATCAAGATATAGAATGTTACCAAAAGCCCAGAAAGCCCTCCTTAAAACAAAAAAAGAATTCAATTAGAAAATAAAATCCCGGGCTTCCCTGGTGGCGCAGTGGTTGAGAGTCCGCCTGCCGATGCAGGGGACACAGGTTCATGCCCCGGTCCGGGAAGATCCCACATGCCGCGGAGCGGCTGGGCCCGTGAGCCATGGCCGCTGAGCCTCCGCGTCCGGAGCCTGTGCTCTGCAACGGGAGAGGCCACGACGGTGAGAGGCCCGCATACCACAAAAAAAAAGAAAGAAAGAAAAGAAAATCCCAGGTTAGTAGCTAGCTTATTCCGTGTTGGCTCACAAGAATTTATTTTGCATTACTCCGTGGTCTTAACAAGAGTGTATTCCCACTTTCTCTTCGGTAAGTCTTTCTCCTGATGGACAAACTGAAGTTGAACTTCCCTTAAGAGAAATGCTGACTGACAAGGGATATGTCCATGGATTTGATACAGATGACTTTTACCGTGCAACTATGATGTGCCAGCGGCTATGCTGAGTGAAGATGCCACTTTTGATGCCATCCCCACTCCTGGATCTGCCACTGCCTGGGGTGTGTGACGTCACCTGAAACTGAAGTCACTAGAGCCAGCTCTGCCTTAGGCTTCTCATCTGCAGAATGGGGATAATATTATTGTGATGATTCAAAGAGAAAAATGTTGCCCACGTGGTCTATAAATATGAAACTCAACTTAAAGACGTTGCCCATTCCTCTCGGGAGACCAAGTTTCTGAGTTCTACTTGCACCATTATCGCCCCAGCAAACGGCTCCGTTTCTGATGGTGCCTCGTGGCTCTCATGAAGGCGGGAGCCAGCCACCTCCCGTCACAGAGCTGACGACAAACCGAGCACTGAAGAAGCATCTGCTTGACAGAGCCAAGGGCTTGCTATTTTCTCCTTTTTTAACTGGATCTGAGCTGTGACCCCTTTGCCTCATGCTACTGCAGCCCTCCCCTAGGTTTCTGGAACTCTCGGGCTGTCTACATGCTTGACCTTTGTGTCGCCTTCTTCCCTCCCACCCTTTCATATTGTGCCAGCCCATACAGACTTAGCTTTTTTAATCTTGCTTCCTAAATCATTTCTGTAAGTCGAGTCCCTGAAAATGTTTCCCCTGAACTGCCTCCAAACCGTATCTAAAACACTTATCTTCTGGTAAATGCATCATAGCCGATTCAGTCTGCCACCGCTGCTGTCATTACCAGGAGAAAGACGATACGGAAACCGCAGAGGAGCGGAAAAGGCAGGCCCTGGCACTCTGTAGGTTGCCATGTGTTTCCCTTTTTTAAAGATGCTGAAACAGCATTGAAAAGCCTTGCATGTAATTTACATTTTGGTCTTTACCGTAGCGGTATAACCTGGTGGTTAAGGGTTTGGACTCTAGCATGAGTGCTTGGGTTAACGTCCTGGCTTCATCACTTGTTTGCTGTGTGGACCTTGGCCAAGTCACTTAACTTCTCAGAGCCTCCACTTCCTCAGCTATAAAATGGGAATGGTGAGTGTTTACCTTACTGGGCAGTTATGGGAATTCAGTGAGATAATGCGCTCACAGTTCCCCACGTGGTGCTTGCTACTTAATAAGTGCTCACTAAGTGTTAGCGGTTGTTGGTTTTTCCTGTGGCCTACTTAATAGCCATCCTCTTGTCATTATTAGCAAAACCCTGGTTTTATGCTGGATGCCAATACACCTTGGTTTAAAAACAACGATGCTAATGTTTTCTGGCTTCCCTTGCACTCAGAAGTAGTCATGTGACTCAGTTCTTTCCAAGGTGACTTCAGCTGGAATCCTCAGTAATGTACCCAGGAAAGCTTTTTCAAGGGAGCAAACTGAATTTGGCATGTGCCTGTCTGCCCTTCTCCCCTTCCTCCTTTTTCTTGTTTCGAATGTGAGTGTGATGTCTGGAGCTTCAGCAGCCATGTTGTGACCATGGGCCAGATTTGAGAATGGCAGCCATATGCTCAGCATGATGGAACAGAAGAATAAAATGAGGCTGGGCCTCTTCTCCCAGATGATGTTGTGGAGCTGCCATACTAGCCCTGGAGTGCCGTCCTTCAGATTTCTTGTTACCAAATAAACGAATGAATGAATAACCCCCACCCCCCAATCTGCTTAAACCTTTATTTGTCAGGTTTCTATTACTAGCAACCATGCACAACTCCTACCTGCTACAAGCATTAGGCTTCTTCTGATTAGGAACAACTCCAATTAAAGCTGGATGGGAGCCTGAAGTGGTTTTTAGTGTGCCACAGAAGCTGGGAAGTTCCATGGAGCTCCCCTCTCAAACTGGCGATTGGGAGTGGGGGCAGATGGGACCATGCTGCCTCTTCCTACCCCATCTCTTTTTCCCAACTTCGTCTTAACGTGTTGCACGGGGAGAGGTGGCCCAGTTAGCTTTTGTTTAAAGAACAGATTCCAGGGCAAAAAAAGTAAAAAGTTTGGAAATCAATGTACCTTTTCCAACCCCCTCATTTTAGAGACGAGTGATCCGAGGCCCCACAAGTGAGGTCACTTGCCCAGTGAAGCTCAGCCAGGCAGAGCCAAGAGGAGAACCCCAAGTTTTCTGCTCCTTACGGGTGCCCTGCCAAGTGCTGGAACCGCCACAAAAAAAAAAAGCAGCTCCAAAGAGTTTACAACCCGCCGAGCCCTGGTCAGCTGCCCACTCTGGGGGAACGGACAGGCCTCTCCAGTTAGGACTAATGAGGGCTGGGAACGCCCTTCAAGGCTCTGGGCTGCCAGTCTGCCCTCCCGCTGAGAAAAAGTTGGACCTGTTTCCTCTTCTTTCTAAGTAATTCATTAATTGTTTGTTTATTTTTTTAAAACACACACACACACACACACACACTAGATGCAAAGGAGGTGAATGGATGGTGTGAAATCCTCAGTACATGGGGTTCTTTGTCCCTGTTCCTGCAGTTCTGCTTTTCAAAATGCTGGCTTAATCAATTCAAGATCAATGGCTGCTAAGTTGCAGCTGTAAACACCGCCTCATTCAAGGTCAATTAGAGAGCAACCCAATGTTCTATGGCAGGAAGTTAACTATGGGAGGGCCTTATTCACAGAGCCTTCAGATACTGTTTAGACGCCCTGTCCTTGCAGAGCTGCCCTGTTTGGGCACACTTGGTCTACTCAGTAGAAAATGAATTGCCATTTGGGTGGAATAACCAGATGTAATAACAATTCAAAATATCTCATTCTAGGATTTTAACTAGAAACTCTTTTCCTCATCCCTCCATTCCATCCACCCATCCATCCATCTATCCAATAAGTATTTATTGAGCACCTACTCATGTGTCTGGCACTGGTCCCAGAGAAAACAGGCAAGGTCCTCACTTGGAGCTTATCTGGGGGGAGTGGAGAGAGACTGAAAACCAGCACATAAACAAGCAAAGACCAGAGCCTTTGCAAGCCGCCCAGAGGAGGCCACAGGGCACCTCATCCGGGACAGCCAGGACAGTGTAGCCCCACCCCCAGCCCAGCCCCCTGATTTAAAGCTGTGGTTAACTATCTTATAACTATCATATCATCGTGTAGCTCTCTCATAAGTAATCTTATCAGGTGTTTACTGATTATCCAGCGCTCAGTGTTAAGTGCTTAACACTGGATTCTTCAGCTTAACTCTTTTAGGAAACAGGCTTTCTTCCCTCCTGCTGCCCCCAGGCAACCAGTGGGAGAGAGGGACCCCCAGAGCTCTCAGGGAGACCCGGATATCAGGGTGACCTCAGCAGCGTTTCCCTTTGTGAGCAATGGGCAAGACCTGGGGCTCCTTAAGGACTCTTCTTTATAACCTACAAAGCTTTCAGAACATCTGTGTGAGCCAAAAGAAAGAAATCAGCATACGTAATCTTTCATAAATTCATTAGGCAACTATTTGAAAAGGCAGTGGAGGGGAACCAGAATAGATGCTACACTCAGAATTAGAGACCCAAGTTCAAATCTTCCTTCCACCACCCCTCCCTGCTTTGGCAAGCCCTTAATTTACTGAGGCTCACTTTCCTAACCTATCAACCAGTGGTAACACTATCCTACTCATGGAACTGTTATGAGGATTTATTTTTAAGTGATGCTGAGCACATTTCTGGCATAGAGGGGGGCCTTCCTAGATGGTGGCCGAGTCTGCCTTGAGGCAGGGAGTCTCACTAAGAGATCAGGAGGGTGGCTTGAGCCAGAGGCACTGAGGGTCTGACCTAAAGAGGGAGCCTTGGGGATGAGAACAATGGCTGGGAAAGATGTTGAAGTACTAAGGTCAGTGGGCCTTAGCCACTACCTAGGTAGGAGTGGGGGACAGTGATTCAGGAGGACAAGGGACTGGGAGAAGCTTGGGAGACTTACTGGGGGTGGTGCCATTGACAAAGACTGGGGACACCAGAGATGCTCAGTTTGGGGGTGCCAGTGGGCCACCAGGTAGACCTCCGTAGGCACCTGGCCGCTGGGGACTGTGGAGTTATCCACATGGTAGTAGTCATGGCAGCAGTGGTTGGGGAGCTCTTGAAGGAAACATCCACTGTTTTCCACTGTCCAGCACATGCACACACACCCCTTTGAAGAACTTCTCCCCCTCCACTCCCATTAGGGGCGTCTGGCAGGACCGCCGAACCCTGCCCCACAAAGTACAAAGGTAGACAACAGGCCTAACCCCACTTGATCCCAGCACACAACTCCCTTGGCCCCACGATTGCTCCAGTGGTGAGCTTATGACCCAACACAGTGTTCAGAGCCCTTCCTCAGGATTTTTAAGTTGGAGTTGGAGGAGAAGGGCTTGGTCTTTGAGTCCCAGAGTGGGAAGGAATTGAGAGCTGCCAGGTACCATCCTCTGTGGTATGTGAAATAGCTAATTTGCTGGAGAGAATAAGCCAAGCAGAGACAAGAAGAGTTGAGAAATGGAGAATCCTGACAGCAACGTGTTCCCGATTCCAGTCCCCCAAACCCCCGAAGCTGCTGTGCTTCCTTGAGTTCTTTGAGCTACTCCAGGCATGTAAGTCATTAAATTCCCTTTATGTTCAACTTGGCTTAATTTGGGTTTCTCACTTGCAACCCAAAGTTTCTTGGCTACCTGAGTTCTCAAAGGCAGAAAGATTACAACACTTTAGTATTCATGGACCCATTTGAGAAGCAGATGAAAGCGATGGATACATACACAAAATGTTGTCTACAATCTAAGGTTCCACCCATGGGCTTCTAGAACCTCTGGGATACAGGAAACAGCAGAGAGCCTAGGCTGACCATTGGGGGGCAGTTCCTTTCAGAAGACCAGGGGAGACTTGGGCCAGAGGAGAAGCAAGAGCATAGAGATGGAAGGAGAACCAAGAAGAGGCATCATGGCAGAAGCCAAGGATGAAATATTCCAAGAGGGAGGTTGCTACCAGTGACTGACCAAGGGTTGAGAAAGGCCATGAAATTTGGGAACTGCAGAATGGACGTCATGGGGAGCTCAGGAAGTAAAGCGTGGGGCAGGTTCACAGAAGCCAGGTTGCAAGGTATGTAAGAGTGAATGACCCTTGGAAACACTATGCTTAGGGAAAAAAGCCAGACACAAGTGGCCACGTGTTCTATGATAACATTTCTATGAAATGTCCGGGCTGCAATAGGCAGATCCATAGAGACAGAAAGTAGTTTCATGGCTGCCAGAGACTGAGGGAGGGAGGAACTGGGAGTGACTGCTGATGAGTGTGGGGCTTCTCTTTAGGGTGATGAAAACGTTCCAGAATTAGACAGCAGCGATGGTTGCACACCGTAGTGAATACACTAAAACCACTAAATCGTACAATTTAAAAGAGTGACTCTTATGGCATGTGAATTATATCTCAATTTAAAGGGAAAAAAATGAGTGGTAAAGGATGGAAAACAGCAAGAATAGACCCTCCTCTGAGGAGCTTAGCATGGGTGGCAGGACCAAAAAAAAAAAGATTTTTCAGGATGAGAAACCCTGACTTCAGAGAGAAGGTAGATGTGGAGGGCAAGATAACGATGCCCCCCGAAATGTTCCTGTCTTAATCCCTGGAACCTAGGAATAAGTTACCTAACATGGCAAAGGGGAATTAGGGTAGCTAATCAGCTAACCTTAAAATTGACAGATTATCCTGGATTATCTGGATGGGACTAACGTAACCACAAGGGTCCTTAAATGTACGAAGAGGCAGAACAGTAAGTGTCAGAGTGACTCAGTGTGAGAAAGACATATCAGCTCCTGCTAGCTTTGATGATGCAGAAAGAAGGGTCCACAAGCCGAGGAAGTGAGCAACTTCTAGAAGCCAGAAAAGACAAGGAACTGGATTCTCCCCTAGAGCCTCCAGGAGGAAAAGCAGTCCTGCTGACACCTTGACTTTGGCCCAGTGAGACCTGTGTCAGACTTCTGACCTGCAGAACTCTAAGATAAATTCGTGTTGTTTAAGTTCTGGGTACTTTGTTACAACAGCCACAGGAAACTAATACTGTGGGATATTCCAAAGATAGAGATGATTAAAGTCCAGTGGATATGAGACGGTGGTGATATGGGAAGAACTTCGGCTGAGAGCCAACTGATGTGTGAAACCCCAAACTGCCACTAAATTGACTGAGGAGTCATGGGCAAGTCATCCTTTCCCTCTCTGGGCCTCAGTTTTTCCCATCTGTGAAATGGGAATATTGGAGTGGATGACTTCTAAGAGCCCTTCCAGCTCTGACACTCTGGCTCCATAGGCTGGTCCTCTGGGCGGTGTGTCTGCAGTCACTGGGGCAGCTCACACTGCATCTCTCTGTGCTGGGCCTCATGAGGGATGCTGATCTCATCTTTGATTTTGCACTTTGGTTTGTCAGAGAGGCTGTCCTGCCAGAGGATGATGACAAAGGGAGTTCAGCTGCCTTCCACAGAGGCAAGAAGTTTGAGGGGATTTGGGATAACCCATCACCACCACCACTACCACCAAATGCATCTTTACAACCCCCTGAAATTCCCCCTTTGTGTGTAGGCACGTGCAAAAGGGGTTCCTGGACCCAATTCCAGTGCATGTGCGTGGAGGCTTTCCCACACCAACAAGCAATTCTCAGACGCCAGCAGAGTGTCCAGAAATTCAGCTTAATTCTGACACTACCTTCTCAGAGACAGAATCAGATTCCACAGGTAAAGGGCTCAGTCACACAAGACCGCCCTCCACTGCAGACACCAGTCTCAAGGCCAGGTTGTTACCTGACCAACCGGCTCTAAATCAGAGGTTCCCATGACGCCCTCCTTGGGTTTGATCAACTTGCTAGAATGGCTCACAGAACTCAGGAAAACCTGTTTACTCACTAGATTACCAATTTATTGTAGAAGGATGTTAAAGGATATGAATCAACAGCCAGATGAAGAGGTACATAGGGCGAGGCCCCAAACAAAGGAGTTTCTGTCCTCATACAGCTTGGGACCTGCTCTAACGGTGGTACATGGAAGTGTTCTGGGTCCCCCAAGTAGAAGCCCTCTGGGAAAGGGAGCCAAAAAGCTGTCCTTTGGGGGTTTTATGGAGGTTTCATTACATAGTCATGATTGACTAGATCATTGGCCAAGGGCTCGTGATTCCACCTCAAGCCCCCTCTTCCCTCTCCAGAAATCGGGATGGGACTGAAGTTTCCAAGCCTCTAATCACACAGTTGGTTCTCCCGGCAACCAGTCCCCACCCTGGGATGGGTCCAAAAGTCACCTCACTTCCCTAACAAAAGACACCTGTATCACTCAACAGTTAGGAAGTTCCAAAGGTTTTGGGGAGCTGTGAGCCAGAACTGCAGACAAAGATCAAATATATGTGAGGAATACATTTTGGTCATCTGAATAACCAACTATATCTTTCTCGTAAAGCACAATATCACAGCGCGGAAAGCATCTGCATGGTAGGGGCACGGCCACACTTTCCCCTCTCCCTACTGGCAGACGTCACTAGTGAGTTTTAGCTTCAGAATCCTCAGCACAGCACCCCATGTGGCCACTGCCAAGAGAGCAGAGCTCGCAGGTGAAGTAATATCTATATGGCAGCCTCAAGTTGAGGTATCACTGATGCCAGCATCCTCCTTGAAACCTAAACATCTTTGGGATTAGGTGAGACCTTAAAATGGTTTCAATCATGAACAGCAAACTGCGAGGTAATTAGTTCATCAAGGTTCTGATTGAGGTTCCTGGTTACAAACAATAGAAATCAACTCTGAGGGGAAAGGTGTGGGGAGGGATAAATTAGGAATTTGGGATTAACAGGTACACACTACTGTATATAAAACAGATAAACAACAAGGACGTACTGTATAGCACAGAGAACTTTATTCAATATCTTGTAATAACCTATAATGGAAAAGAATCTGAAAAGAATATATATAACTGAATCACTTTGCAGTACACCTGAAACATTGTAAATCAACTATACTTCAATTTTTTTTAAATCGCTTACAAAAAAAAGGAAAAAAAAGAAATCAATTCTGGCCAACTGAAGAGAAAACATCAAATCCTTACTGAAGGTATTGGGTTACTCACAAAATTGAACATGAAACAGAGAAAGAGGCAAGACCATGGAACTTGCTAGAATGAGAGAGCCATGGAAGTTAACAGCGATCACAGTCACATTCATGCCACAGGAAAAGCTTGATTGAGACATCACTGTTGACACCACTGGACACGCCCCACCACGGCCATTGCATTGGCAGTTCAGCTGCTGCCACCCTGAACAACCTCTACATGAGCCCATCTCTTTGGGTCAACTCTCCAGATTCCAGGTCCTAGGGGAGAGAGCCAGTTGCCAGCATAGGTTAGGTGCTGCCCCCTAGTGGGCAAGATCAGAGAAACGACCTCTGCCCCATGCCCCCTTCCCCAAGGAGCTGGAGGCTGTGCCCCGTACCTTAACCCACACTGTGGGAGAATGCCCCCTAGTACCAAGTGGTTTCACATGCTAGATCCCCTAAAAAGGGTCTAAGGACCCTTGTGTTCAGATAACTAGCATGGAATGTTCCTGCTGGAAAAGATTGAGCTCTATAGTGCATCGCTCCTGTTTCAGAAGCTCAGAGCTCATTGTTAGCATCAGAGCTGGGACTAGAACACAAGCCTCCCAGCTCCCCTTCCAGTGGTTCTCTGCCCCACTGCACTGTCCTCCAGCCTGCAACTGGCCTGCTCCGGTGTAGGACCAGGACAGAGACGAGGCGAGTGTGGCCATGGCAACCGAAAATCACAGCTTTTCCAAGACTGGATGAATTTCTTGAGCTGTCATACTTTTCTAAGAAGAGATGAGTAGTAACTCTATGTGATTTAACCCTTATACCTTTGTAAACACAGCTTTCAGATGAATACATTAACAATACAACAAAACAACCCTTTTCCTGGTTTTTGTACGTTCTTTCTGAGAATCTGATTGCCCCAGGGACAGACAGGTTACTGAACACCACAGCAAGGGTCTCTGGGCAGCAGGGGGCCACAGTGCCTGGGGTGAGAGGAGGAAGAGGAAGCAGGAGGGAACGTGGGCAGACAGGGAGGGAGCTGGGACTTCTAGTGACTTCATTATTTTTCATCCAGCTGGCACGGCAGCACTGCATCTTGGCTGGGCAGGGCAATTAAACAGCTCCCCAAGCTCCTAATGAGTTGTTTTCTCAAGATTTAAGCTGCCCTCGGAGTTTCCCAAGGGAATTTACTCCTGGAAGCTAACTTCTCAAAAGTGGCCTCCCCTGGGTGCACCTGGTCCAAGGCTACTGGTTTGGCCAGTTGGTTGGAAACCGGGAATTCTGGGTTCAGAGCCATGGCCTGTAATTTGCAAGGGGCGATCGGTAACACAGCTCAGCCCTAACTCCAGCACTCGTAATCGTAATCGTGCCTGCCAAGGACACTTCCCCTTCTGGGGCAGCTTAGGGGTCCTTCTTCCTCCCAATGTGCCCTGTAGCCTCAAACAACCTGAGTGCATCTCTGATCTCTGTGACCCAAAAGATCATCTGTCACACACCCAAACACACACATACACACACACACGGCAAGGTGGACAACAGGACACTTTGTTTTTTTTGGCCGTGCTGGCATGTGGGGTCTTAGTTCCCTGACCAGGGATCGAACCCATGCCCTCTGCATTGGCAGCACAGAGTCTTAACCACTGGACCACCAGAAAGGGACAATGGGAAACTTTCATCCGACTGACTCAAGCCTGAAGGACTCCGCCTTTGCCTCACACTGAGAAGATATGTGGGATCCAGCAAAATTCAAGAAGGGTCCTCAGTTCCTCACTTTAGTTTGCCTGTGAAACATGGGCAGGGTTAAAATCTAGGAGCAATTGATTCCTCAACAAGGAAAAATATTCTCAGTGGAACGTAATCTTCTAAAGTCCCAAACTCTAGCCTTTAATAGCCATTCAAGAACCTTTACCCTGAGAAAATGGGACATGGAGGAGGCCTTTGGCTCAGTGGAAAGCGCTCAGCTTACGTGAGTTATGGAGGTTTGCAGGGCCACAGTCGCCAGGGCTGCAGACTTGAGTGTGGCTGCAAAGCGAAGGCGGGCTCTTGTGTGCCTCCAGCCCACCGCCCACCTTCGCTAGCAGCCCCAGCCATACGCAGTGCTTCCATAGTGCTGTTTCATATCTCCATATCCAAATGCTTCCCAATAAATTCCTTTCCAATCTTCAATACCGTAGGAACTAGGATTATTTTCATTGCAACATATGGAAACTGACATTGAATTATCAGAAGGCTCTGGGATGCCTCACAGAATCAAAAGAAGAGTTTAAGTACCATATCTCAATAACGGCATGGATAGGACAGCTCACGAACTTGAGGGCCGTCACTCTAGAGATGTGGTTCTCAACTGGGGGGGAGGTGATTTTGGCGATGCCTGGAGTCATTTCTGATTGTCATGACTAGAGATGAGGTGCTAGAGCCATATGCTGAGTGGAGATCAGAGAGGCTGCTAAACATTCCTCAATGCACAGGACAGCTCTCCCAACCCCAAGACAAAATTAATCAAGCCCAAAATGTCAATAGTGCCAAGACTGAGAAACCCTGCTCTAGAGGGCTACCATCACCATGATTTGGCTCCAATGACACCCAGCCTCTGAGGCTCTCCGTCCCAAATATCAGTTTACTGGGAGACAGAACTTGATTGGCCCACCTTGAGTATTTGTTCACGCCTGGATCTATCAGCTATAGCCAGGAAAACAGAGTGACCTAATATAAATTGGCCACTGGGGACCCTTCTCTCGGTATTAGGGGATTCTTAGGGAAAAATGACTTCTTGTGGGCCATGCATCCCAAGAGCAGGGGCCAGAGCCCAGACAGACATCACTCCTTCAGGAAGCCTTGCCAGCCCTTTTTAATTAGAGTTATCTTGTACATGTTTGGTTTCACCAAATTATCATCGGTTTGTTCATGTATCCATCTCTCCCAAGAGACTCTGAGCTCTCTACGGGTTGAGATTGGGTCTTACTCATCTCTGGAAGCCCGGTGTCAATGTTCTGGTTACCTATTGCTACATAACTAACCCTAAACTTACTCATTTAAAATAGCAACCCTTTCACATCATGATTTTGTGAGTCAGGAATTTAGGCAGGACTCAGCTTGCTGATTCTTCTGTTACACACTGTCTCAACTGGGGTGACTCAGTGATATTCAAATGGCCACTGGGCTGGGCTGGAGAGTCCAAGATGGCTTCTCACATAAATGGAGCCTTAGTGGGATGGCTGGAAGGCTGGGCTCAGCTGGGAGCCTCTCTCTAGTCTCAGGGCCTCTCAACATGGTGTTTCCAGAAGGGTAGTAACATGTTTTATGTGGCAGATCCAAAAGCAAATGTTTCGGGCTTCCCTGGTGGCGCAGTGGTTAAGAATCCACCTGCCAATGCAGGGGACATGGGTTTGAGCCCTGCTCTGGGAACATCCCACATGCCGCAACTAAGCCCGTGCGCCACAACTACTGAGCCTGCGCTCTAGAGCCTGCGAGCCACAACTACTGAGCCCGTGTGCTACAACTACTGAAGCCCGCGTGCCTAGAGCCCGTGCTCCGCAACAAGAGAAACCACCACAATGAGAAGCCCACGCACCGCAACCAAGAGTGGCCCCCGCTCGCCGCAACTAGAGAAAGCCTGTGTGCAGCAGCGAAGACCCAATGCAGCCGAAAATAAATTAATTAATTAAATAAATTTTTTAAAAAAGAAAAAAGCAAATGTTTCAAGAAGATGTATGCTGAAACTGAAAGGCTCTGAAGACCTATCATTAGAAGTTCCAGAACGTCATTTCAGCCGCATCTCATTAGTCAAGCAAGTCACTGAGAACAGCCCAGATTCTAGAAGGGAATTAGATTCTACTTCTTGGTGAGGGGCAGCATTCATGAACATGAAGGGAAGAAATTGGTGGTAGTCATCCTTAGAGATTAGCTACAACAACCTAGTACAGTAATTGCCCAATAATCATTTAATGGATAAATGAATTAATATGAAGACAGATTAGCCCTACCTCACACAGTTGATGGAATGGTTCAATGAAAATAAAGCACATGGGGACTTCTCTGGCTGCGCAGTGGATAAGACTGTGTGCTCCCAATGCAGGGGGCCCGGGTTCAATCCCTGGTCAGGAAACTAGATCACATATGCGTGCCACAACTAAGAGTTCATATGCCACAACTAAGGAGCCTGCCTGCTGCAACTAAGACCCGGCACAACCAAATAAATAAATAAATATTTTTAAAAATAAAATAAAATTTAATTTAATTTTTAAAAAAGAAAATAAAGCACATGAAAATGCTTTCCAAATCATCAAATGCTACAAAGACGTAAGGAGTTTGTGTTAGGAGAAAACTACCAAGCTTACTCTAGTTTACAAATGAGTGTTTGCAGGGTTCCCTCTGGGCTCTCCCCTCCCCCGCAGAGATTCATGACAGACATCACTAATCAATCACAGCTCTTTTCCATTGATGCTGTACATGGTCTCAGAATCCTTCTCAACACAACACTCCACTCACCCACTTCTAATTGATCGAAGTTGTCGTGGGACTTGAAACCTATTTGCTTTTGTTGTTCTTGCCTAAATTCCTATTGCTAAATTATCCCCTAAAAGCCCCGGCCCTTAGTTTCTTCAAACATACACACAAACCGCTTCCTTTTTTACAGAGAAAAATATGAAGTTTAAGCCCTGAAGAAGATGAAATGGCAGACACCATCACCTTCCAAAACTGGATTCATAATGGAAACAGAAACTGATTTATGGCAGTGAGTTCTGCCATTACAAATTATTTTAAAAGGAAAATAACTGCATGCAAGAATAGTCATAAGACATCTCATAAAGGAGAGAATCTGTCTACCTTGACATATTTTCCTCCATGAGAACTGCCTTTCAAGGTGAGGCAAGCCAAAACTTGTATATCTGGGTGAATGCAAGCCATGCTGGCTGTCCACCACCTGCCTCCACACTCTCCGCCCACCCACAGATTCCCCTCACACCCACCCTGCTGGCTCTTCAGCCTTTTGGAAAATACATTTTGACTGCTCAACTAAAGTCCTCGAGGAAAGACAGAGAAAAATCCACACAACAGCCTCTGGCTCTAACGTGGCTTTCTGCCATGTGATTGTTGATGCTGCAAGGCCAGCAGTGGGTCACGCCTCCTGCAGGGTGAGTGGTCCCCAAAACTGCTTCTCTTCCCTTCTCAGCCTCGAGGGAACCACCACTGTCCTCAAGCAAGAAAACAAGAGGCTAAAAGTGACTGATAGAATTTAGGGAGAACAACTAGATGGCCAGAGGCCACGGGATTTGGAATGAGGAGACTTGGGTTCAGGTCTCACGGAAGTCACTTATTATTAGCAGGTCACCTCACATCTCTGAGCCCATCTGCTCGTCTGTGCAATGGGAACAGTACTAAGGGTGGCCTCGAGGGAGCTGGACAGTTCAAAGGCAGTGATGGATGGGAGCCAGGAGCCCTCTCTACACAGCTGTACCAGGAGCCACCAGCAGGATGTGGAACCAAAGAGTCGGACAGTCAGCTTTCCAAATGTGGAATATCCAGGTCTGTAAAGCTGCTTTTCCCTCCATGGCAGGAGTCAGGCCCTAGTGACTGGGATAATGCTTCACGTAGCTATGTTCCATACTGTCTGCTTAGAAACAACCCAAGTAAAAGAGTAATAGCTAACCCTGCTGGTACTGCACTACCAGCACCTGCATGAAGTGTTTACAAGCAGTCCTCTAAAGCAGGCGTGACGTGTCATTGTTCTCATGCTACAGATGAGGAAACTGTGGCCCAGAGCTGTTAAGGAGCTTACCCAAGTTTTCCCAGCTAGCAGCTGGCAGACTTGGGGTTCAAACCTACAGAATCTGGTTCCAGTGGCTTTAACCTCTAGGCTGCACTACCTCGCCACAAGATGAGGGTGGCTAGAAAGAAGTTGGGACCAAGCAGCTCAGTCGGAAAGGGTGTCTTTCCCTCCACTTCTTCTTATACTTCGGGAGCAGCATTTTCATCCGTATACTGCAGGGAAAATAAATGAACCAGAGCTGCAGGTAAAAAAACACAGGCAAATCTCACATTTGACGTCAAGAATTGTGTTGAGTGAAAAAAAGCAGAAAGATGATATACTATGATGTCATTTACATAAATGTTTTAAAACATACAGAAGATAATATATTATCTAGAGATTCAAACATGTACAGCAGCACCGAGACATTCCTTGGAATAATAAACATCACCTGTAAGATTCACCTTGGGGACAGGTGCATATTGGGGCAGGGTACACAAAAGACTTCAAATGTATCTGTAATTTTGAAAATCAGTTTCAATGGTGGGAACATGAATGTTCAGTAAGTCCCTATGCCTTTCCGGATGTCTGAAATATTTCCTAATTAAAAAAATAATTGTCCGCCTTAGAATGCTGACATCTCAATATTGACGTCTGGTTCATTTGTTGTCCCTTAGTTTATATCGGCTTCCATCCTTTTGTCAGCTAATGATCAGGCGGCCTTGAGCATCTGCTAATAATAACATTAATAATAACAATAGCCAACACTTATTGAGAGCTTAGTACATACCAATACCGTTAAATGACTTACAAATATCAACTCACTTAGAATTCACAGTGACACTGTAAGGTAGGGACTGTTATTAGCCCTGCTTCGTAGATGAAGAAACTCAGGCTTAAAGGGATGTGGAAAGTTTCTGTGGTTCCTCAAAGAATATGTGGCAGAGCTGGGACTTGAATCCATGTCTGTCTGACCCCAAAGCCTTATTTCAAGCAAAACTCAGGTGCTAGGGGAGGGGAGAGGCAAGCAGGAAGGATGCCATGGCCCCCAATCTCAAGGGGCTTCCCATTCGTAGTAGACACCATGATGCGCGCGTTTCCACCACCTGCTGGAGGTGCTGCTAGCCACAGCTCTCGGCCGAGTCCCTCTCCAGGCCTTGCCCTTGGCTGAGGAGAGACAACTCGCCCAAGGTCACGCCTTCTTCCCGGAGCAGCTGCATCCAACGACTGTTGCTGTGCAGACTGGACCTTGGTCCAACTCTGAGGGCCCTCGCAGGCTCAGAGGTCCTGGAGGTTGGCTGAGACCTTGGCTGCAGCGTTGCCGTTCAACTTCTCCTTCTGCCCATTCCTGCAGCTCTCTCTCCCCCACGAGGCTGGGCACAAGAGCATCGCCAATAAACTTCTTGCGTGCAGAGAGCCTGCTTCCCAGGGAACTGGCCTGTGACACCATCTGATGGGGGAAGAAAGGACGCAGGAAGGATCCCATTCTACACTGTAAATATCCCAGGGAGAGGTCGGAAGGGTCCGAGGAATTATAGAGGCTTCCTGGAGGAGGTGAAGATTCAGCTGAGTTTTGAAAGATAGGGAGAATTAGAATATTACTACTTGGCCATAAAAAGTAATGAAGTAATGACACATGCTACAACACAGATAAACCTTGGAAACATTATGCTAAGTGAAAGAAGCCAGTCACAGAAGTCCACATGCACGATTCCATTTATATGAAGTGTCCAGAACAGGGGAAATCTATAGAGAAAGAAAGTAGATTACAGGTTGCCTAGGTCCAGTAGCATGGGGCTGAGGGGATTGGGAGGTGATAGCTAAAGCGTGTGGGGTTTCTTTTTCAGGTGATGAAAATGTTCTAAAATTAGCTGTGAAACAATGCTCATACCCGTGAATATACTAAAAACTATTTTATCTTACAACTTTAACTAGATGGATTGTATGGTATGTGAATTATATCTCAATAAAGCTGTTTTTTTAAAATAAAAAAAAGAGTGTGGAGGAGGGTGGGAGAATTGCAGATGGGCAAAAACACAGGCAAATATGTGGACACTTATGTGAGTGTGAGAGAGAGAAAGAGAGAGTGTGTGTAGGTACGATGGGAAATAGCAAAAAACAAAGGCGGCAGGAGGCTATGGCCAAGTAAGGAAGGTCAGAAATCCCTGCAGGGAGGAAGTTCGCCTTGGAAGATCTGGGAGTAATGAGATGAACGTGGTGCTTTAGGCTGATTAATCTGTGCAGAAAGGGCGGTGCAGAGGGGAGGCCGAGAGACCAGTTAGGGGGCTCTTGAGGCAATCCAGGCATGTGGGCTGGGGGACAATGTCCTTGTTACAGCAAGATATTACCTGGTTTACAAGAGATACGCACACACGCTGTAGTGTTAAATGTCCTTTTGTGTCTTTCTCAACTCACTGCGCTCATCATCGCTGCTTCTTTCCCAGCCGTCCACCTGTCCCCCGCACTGAACCCGCAACCACATCAATATCCACCATAATTATGTTCCTAGAAAGTCTTCTTCACCAGGTTATAAGGTTTTCCCTTAAGATGGGGGTGAATTTACAAGAAGGTCCAGCCTTCCTATAAATCTTGTCACTTACCTCAAAGGTGCTTTCTCACCTCCTAAACTAAAACTGTAATTGGGGCAACGATTTTCATTTAGTTAAAGATAAGAGTAATCTTGCCCTTCCCCCAGAACCTCACCCACCTGCGGTCTGGGACTTCATTAAATCACTCTTACCCACTGTCAAGGGTGAGCTGAGAGTCTGCCTACCTCTCTTGACCTGAATGAGGTCAGCCAAATGCGACTACCCAGGCCACGCCCCAAGTTCAGCTTCCTTTAGGAACACAGAACAGTAGCGCTGGGTGGACATGAAAGGTCCCCCAGCTCCACTTGGCCATTTGACAGGTGAGGAAACTGGGGCCTTCCACTGATCACTAACTGGGGACCTGTGGGACTTCTCCCTCTGAGTCCCACCACTTGAACCACTCCAGTCCAGCCTTCAACCCAGAAGTCAGTGTGGTTATTCCACTCCCCAGGATGGTGGGCAAGTATTCCTGAAGAGGCTTTTCTCCTGGGTCTTCCTTCTTTCTAAGACCCTAGATTTTCCTATACAGATACCATGAAAGCCCCCATGCTCACCCAGCAACCATCAGACCTTGGGTCAAATGTCAGCTGAGGACCCCAGCAAATCAGTCCCAACCTAAAACTGAAGGCCAGGGTCTCTGCTTTCTTATGGTTGTAACCTCCATGGCCCAGGCCTCACCAGCCTGGGGACACAAAAGTAGTGATGGGAACCTACATACCCAGTGTCACTGCTCCAAGCTCCTTCCTGCTTTTTGGCTTAAGAAAGTTATGTGCACCAGATATCAACTCCCACAGGCAGGGACCAAGTCTGTTTTCTTCCCTGCTCAAGTCCCAGAACCTAGGTAGTCGTCAAAACATACATTTTATGACAAAGGAGCAAAAGTGTTTGGAGACAATGGAGAAAAGATAGTCTTTTCAGCCAATGATGCTGGAACAACTGGACATCCACATGCAAAAATATGAATCTAGACACACACCTTACAAAAAAGTTAACCCAGAATGGATCACAGATCTAAATGTAAATGCAAAACTATTAAACTGCTAGAAGATAACATGGGAGAAAATATAGATTCCCTGAGGTTGGTGGTGTCTTTTTAGATACAAAATCAAAGGCACAATCCATTAAATAAAATAATTTGCAAAAGCTGAACTTCAACGAAATTAAAAACTTCTGCTCTGCAAAGTATGATGTCAAGAGAATGAGAAGACAGGCCATAGACTGGGATAAAATATTTGCAAAAGACTTATCTGGTAAGAGACTGTTATCTAAAATATATGAAAGGGCTTCCCTGGTGGCGCAGTGGTTGAGAGTCCGCCTGCCGATGCAGGGGACACGGATTCGTGCCCCGGTCCGGGAAGATCCCACGTGCCACGGAGCGGCTGGGCCCGTGAGCCATGGCTGCTGAGCCTGCGCGTCCGGAGCCTGTGCTCCGCAATGGGAGAGGCCACAACAGTGAGAGGCCCACGTACCAAAAAAAAAAAAAAAAAAAAAAAAATCATAGTTCTACAAGGCTCCCCTCCCCCAAGTTTCTCCATCTCAAAGGCAACTACTTCAACTCTTCGCTTGATGATACTTTTGATACATCTGAAGTTGTGCCATCCTTGGAAAGGGAATTAACGGGCCAACGGAGATGTCCTAAGTTTTGCTTGGAATTCTGGTTGTTCTCTCTCTCTTGCTAGATCAGGTCCAGAACAGCCAAATCAAACAACTTAGAGGGAGGATCCAAGAACAGCAGCCTTCAGAGATGGGGCCGCAGAAACCCAAGTGTTTAACTAAAATATGTAGTCACTGTACACTTTGCTTTCAGTCAATGTGCCTCTCCTGTTCCATTTTAAATCCCAGCGCTAGGGGCTCTGCCCGGCCTGGGAAGAGGTTCTGCTCTCTGGCATAGATCAGTACTGACATCCAGTGGTCACAGAGGATTCTCTGCCTGAAGCTCTCCATCTCTCTCTTCCCAGAATGCAGTGGGTGTTCACCCAGAGAAAGGAGGAGCAATGAAGGCTGACAGCTATGGATGGGTGCTGTTAACTCGGATCTGTGTGATCTGCAGCCAGAGACAAGTAACCCAGACCAAGGCCTTGCCAGCTTACAAGATGCCCAGGGGTTATTTGAATGATGACCCTAGCTAGAGTCACAGGGAGAAAAGGGAGCCATCGCCAGCAATGTGGCAAGACCATAAAAAATTAAAATGTTAAAGGGCCACAGGGCCTTGGAAGACACACTGTTTCTTTTTTTTGTTTTTGTTTTCTTTCTTTATTTTATTTTTATTTTTTTAACATCTTTATTGGAGTATAATTGCTTTACAATGGTGTGTTAGTTTCTGCTTTATAACAAAGTGAATCAGTTACACATATACACATGTTCCCATATCTCTTCCCTCTTACATCTCCCTCCCTCCCACCCTCCCTATCCCACCCCTCCAGGCGGTCACAAAGCACCGAGCTGATCTCCCTGTGCTATGCGGCTGCTTCCCACTAGCTATCTACCTTACGTTTGGTAGTGTATATATGTCCATGCCTCTCTCTCGCTTTGTCACAGCTCACCCTTCCCCCTCCCCATATCCATACTGGGTTTTAAGTTAGAAAACTTGATTCAAGACCTGCTGCTCTGTGTCACCTTGAGCAGACCCTTAAACTCTCACCTGCTCAGCCAGCCTCCCAGTGCTGTGGTGAATGTCAAATGAGAACGTTTGCAAAGCATTTTGTAAGCTGCAAAATGCTGTACAGCTGGGGCTGCTAGCATGGAATGGTGATGGACAGGGCAGGGCAAGCTGGAGCTGGTGACGAGGTGCTAAGTATTGATACTATGACTCTGGAGGCTTGGCCAGCTGACAAATAACACTTCCAATTTCCAATTTCACTGAAACTTTGGAGACTCAGCCTTGGACTGCCAGGGTGACCTCATCAGAAAAGGGCATTCTGCATTTTTCTCTGGACTCAAGTCTCAGAGATAAACATGGGTGAGTAACTTCAGGGGCCATCTAACTTCAAAAATCATATATCAAACAGGTTTTTAAAAATAGAATCATAACCCAAAGGAAAAATATGAGGCACCTTTTATTCTAATATCCAAGGGAGCTATTGTTAATGTCAGTTGCACTGGTAGACTACACCCTTGTACATTTCCGTATAATTTTTTTTCTTGTTTTCCCATGTGTATTTGGACTAGGGTTTTGCCTAGGAAGACTGGTCTTGCAAAGTGGCTCTAAATGAAACTATGAGATGACCGGAGATAGGGAAATGGTGTGTGCATAGGAGAGAAAATGTAGGGAGGTGATTCCGGAGGCTCAAAGACCACATTCCTGACTCTTTCTGTTTGTGCCATCAGATTTCATAAATTACTGGAGTAGAATTTTTAAAAGTTTAGTCTAGTCTTTCTACTTGAGCTTAATTTAAAAGAAACAAAAGCCAATCCTCTCGTGTTTCCTAAAGGTATCAGAGGGCTTTGAACCCAAAGAAGTATTATGCTGCTGCTTCCAGATTTCCATACAAGTGTATCTGTCAAGGAAAAAAAACCACAACTCTATTCTAGTCCCAGAAGGGCTTTATTACAGTTTATAGAATTATAAGAAGGGCTGAAAGAAACAAGTGTAATTTCCAGTCGCACAGTGGAATCAGGCCACGAGGGAGCAGCTGACTCTTGTACTACCAGGAAGCCACCTACCGACCTGGGAAGTGTCCAGCCCTCAGCAGCTCCAGTCCAGAGCAGCAGATGCGCGCCGCACCCTGCACCCACAGAGCAAGTGATGGGACATGGATACTTTTGCTAACACTGATTCAAAAGAGCCTGATTCCCCCTCAGCTGGCTGAGTTTGTCAGCATAACCAACAGCTGAGCAGTCTCTATTTCACATCCTCTTCCTGATCTCACCTAAAGGTGTCTCACTGGCTAAATCTAAGCTACACCCAGAATCCTAGCTGTAAACGGGTCTGGGAAATGTAGTTTTTCCATTTCTGGCTTCCACACTATGGAAGGGACACCAGAAGAAGAGTGTACCGAACAGTGAGCACCGTGCCCCCACAATGGCTTGTTTTTATTTTATTTTAGAGTTATTTTTTAATTGAAATCTCTTTTAATTACAAAAGTAAAACATGGTCACTGTCAAAGACAACAAACAATACAGAAATGAAGTAAAAAATGAATCCAAATGAATGAACGAATCCAGATGGATCCTGCTCCAATCCCGTTCTCCAAAGGGAATCACTGTTCAGAGTTTGGAGGGTAGCCTGTCAGAGGCTTTTGTGCATTTGCGGAGGCGGGTGGTTGTACTGCATACTGTCCTATAATTTGTTTTGTCACTTGGATGTATATCCTAGTGGTCTTTCCATGAGAAGAGATGTGATTGTAAGTCACATGTTTAAGAAAAGCAGCCGAGTGTCCCATCAGAGGAGCCCTACCAGTGGACGTTGAGGTGGCCTCTGATTATTCCCTATTATACATAATGCAAAAGGAGCAGCTGTTCAGATATTTGGAAAGGTCAGATTCCCAGAAGCAAAAGCGCTGAACCATATTTTGAAGCTATATCTTCCCAATCACCACACGGTCAGGGGACTTTGGCCAGAATTTGACTCAAAAAATTTCATCGGAGCCCTAAAGATTTTGACTCAGCAGACATTGATGGAGCCTCAGCTGTCAGCATGAGGGGTTCCTAAGCGTGGCCCCCCCATTCCTGCCCTCTGCTGATAACAGATAGGACTATGCACAGCTAACTAGTGCCCCGTCCAGGGAGGTGGAGCACAGAAGGCAAGGAGAGCAGGAGAGAGGACGTGGCTTTGACCTCCATGAGCAGTAGAGTTGAGAGTGTCAGAGAGCTAAGGTTAAGAATCCTGCTCTACCACATGGGGATCCAGGGACCAGGAGGAAGGCTGGGTCACATAGCATCCGCTAGGTCCCCAGACAGCCACCTAGGACACGTGCCATCTCTTGGCAAAGTGGACCCCAGCTGCTGCAGATCACTTCAAAGTGTGTTCCCCCTGCAGTTGTTTGTAAAACCTTCACTGCAGCTCGTCTCTGTGCAAGCTAGGCTGCCCCAGCATCTCAGTCAATTCTATCCCAAGCCCGGATACACAGTGGCCTGAGCGCTAAATGTTACGGTGGAATGTGCTGCTCTGTCCGTCACATCCTTTCCCTGCTTCTCTCCCAACGGTGTTCGATTTTCCTTTAGAGATGTCTCCCTCTTCCACCCTCCACCATGAAATCTGGACGGAATTGCCTCCCACCCTCCCTGCAACATATCCCCCTTCCCAGGCTAGCTAGTGACTGATTCAGGGATAGGCCTCGGATGCAGCCTGAGCCATTAAGGAAAAGTAAATCCCAGCCCTTCTAAAAACTGAATGGTAAAATACGCTCTCCTTTTCTGAAGGCCTGAAATGGATGCATGCTGCTCCTTAGGGGAATCTTGAAGCCTGAAGCTTCTGGGAGTCGTTCTGTAAAAGCTGAGAATGGTGGAGTAGAGAGGCAAAGAAATGACTTCAGGGACATCATTAGAGCCTGGATCAAGCATTACCTGAAAGCATGCTTCCTCTAGACTTCTAAATTGCATTAGCTGTTAAATCTACTTTATTGCCTAACCCAGTTTATATTGGAGTTTTCTGTCATTTGCATCGTACAGAGACAGACACTTTTTTGCATATCACCCACAGGGGTGTTTCCCTTAAATGGCCTCTGAAAACAACCTATATGTGACCTCTACCACTGCCCCTTGGCACCACCCCAGAAACAGCTCAAGCTGGCCTCTCAGTGAGAGCTCTCTGAATGTATGGCCTAGAAAGTTAACCCAAACTGGTTTAGACAAAAGAGAGGAAGGACAGGAGGAATCAAAGTAAAAGGGCTTCCAGCACTTCAGGATGTTCTCTGTCTCTCTTCAGCCTCTGGCTTCATCCCCCAAACGTGCTTTATTCATGAGGCTGGAACACAGCTAACCCTCGGCTCTGGGCTCACGTCTGCACAATTATTGCACAAGAGAAAAAGGTTCATTCCTCCAGCTCAAAGTATAAAAATCCCTGAGAACCACTCTGATTAGCCCAGCTTGGGTCACATGTATATCCTTGGGCCAATCACTGCAGCCAGAAGAATGAGCTTCCACGATAAGCCCTGCTGTTTTTTTGTTTGTTTGTTTGGTTGGTTGGTTAGTGTGGGGCAGGATCTATTGCCATGGCTCTAGACCCAATCTGTTGGAATGAGGAAGGTGCAGTTCCTTGAAAACGGGGAGCAAAGCTGAGAAAGAGAATAAGGAACGCTGATAAGTCAGAATAAAAATGTCCACGACACCTCAGAGCCATTGTGCAGATCAGCTGACAATGAGTGCAGAAGAGCTCCCACAGAATGGCTTTGTTTAAAGCCTGCTGTGTGCTTCTTCCTGCCGTTTGTAGGCAGAGAGTCACTGGTAAAACTCAGAAGCCAAGTGGCTGGGCGACCAACCCAGGACTTAGAGGCAGGCGTGCCTGGTTTATAACCAGCATTGTGACCTAGGGTGAGTCGCAAAACCTCTCCAAGTTCAGTCCTATAAGGATTAAATGACATAATGTGCCTGGTACAACGTCTAAGGCATGAGTGCCTTTCTCCCTACATTTAGAATCATTTTGGAAGAAGGATTTAAAAGCCCAGTTGTGAAAGTCTTCTCTAAGGATGTCAGCAGCTGGACAAACTGAGTGGGACACAACTGTCCAAGAAAAAAACTGATGCCAAGTCAGCCTTAACCTAGAAAAGTTTCAAGACATCCTCCATAGCAAAGAGATGCCAGAGGAAGGAAGCGAAGGACGTGTGAGTTTGGGTGGGCTTTTTTTCCTTACTCAAGCCATTGTTCAGTTAATATACTTTTTTTTCTTTAAGTTGAGTCTGATATCAGTTCTTTGGGTTGCAGAGTCCAAAACTGGGTAGGCAATGTGCATGGAGTTCTTCGGCCATTTATCCACATCCTCCAGTGGCCATAGGCCCATCACTGCATGCTGGGTGTATGACCTAACAAGACAGGTTTATTATCATGGTAGCCACATGCCCCAGATCTTCTAGGACTGGCCCAGTTTCAAATAGCCTGCCCTGCTCTCTTCAGGAGCTCACCCACTCACTCTACACCCCATTCTGCTCTCTTCATAGCACTTCTCTTTATTCAAAATTTTCCTATGTGCTCATTTCTTGGTTGACTTGTTTATTTTCTCCTGTCCGCATTAGGACATCAGCTGCGTAGGAACAGCCCTCATCTGTCCTGCTCATTACAGGATCATCAGATCTCAAAACAGAACTGGCGTGTGCGGGCCACTCAGCAATATTTATTGAATGGTGCTGCGCTGAATCAAATGATTGAAGAGTTGTCAGACCATGTGGCCTGTTTTTTTGTTTGTTTGTTTCACAAGAGACAGCCACAGCACTTGAGTTTGGCACTTCACTCCCGTTTCGGCCTTACAATAAACTTGTGAGTTAGGCATTAATATTATCTCCATTTTATAGGCGAGGAAACATTCAGAGAGGTAAGTGGTTTGTTTGCCATCAAATGATCGAAAGGATCAGAATCAGGGCTCTCAGTCCAGTGTTCCTTCTACCCTAGCAACACACGGAAAAGTTAGGGGAAGGATAGCAGATCAGAGCAGCAGCGAGGAGGCTTGGGCATCAGAAGTAGTTAGGGGGACACCGGAAGCTGCACTTTGTTTATTGGTTTGGTTCTGAAAGCTCTTTCTGGGAGCCTAATATAATTTCGATACAGACACTTCCAATTTGTTGAACTCTCTCATGACATCATCTCCTACAGATGCCATGGTCTTTCTTAAGATCCAGGTGGGGATTTTAAGGACAGAGAGCTCCGAGCATGTGAAATGCTTGATACAGTTTTGTTCCTGTGAGTCCGCACACTTCGGGCTGCACGTGACAGAAATGCAACCCAAAGTAGCTCAGACATAAAGGCGGTATCTCATCCAACCACGGGAAGGAGAGAGCTGCAGCTGGGCCACAAAAACAACTGAAACCAGGAACTCCAACACCACCTTTCCTCTACCCATTGAGTTAATTCTCTCTCCCTGTAGCCCAGTTTTCTCCATGTGGCTGAGAACATGCTCACTCACATCTTCCATCTCACATCCCGATGCTCCCACCTCCAAATGGGTCCCATTTTTTAAATTCACAGGGAAGAACTCTGATTGGTCCAGATTGAGTCAGGGCCCCAGCACCGAACCAATCAATTGCACGGGTGTGGCACAGGCACGGGACCACAGAGCCCAGACTTGATCCTATTTCGGTGAGCCTCCTTTAGGGAAACGGCAATGGTTGTGATCTGGGCCTTCACCTCATTGGTATCTACTACAGTTGGGTGCCTGATAATTTTGGCTGCCATGTTGCCTCTTCAGTTACTTTCATAGTGCTAAGAGATTCATGTTCTTCTTGAATTAAAACAAAACAAAACCCTCCAACTTTCTGGGTTCTTAAGTGGTAAGACAGAAATGGGCTGACTGACCTCTCCAGTCCCTGCCAACCCCTACCCATCTGTGGTTTCTGGGTGGCAATTTGCCTATAGTCCCAACATTCTCCTCAAATGGGAGCCTCTCTCTGCTCTATCTCATAGAACCAGAAAACCAGGTACCCAGAGACCCTAAAGGGGCTGGAGAATAAACTTGCCTGAAGAGGATGAAACTCTGTTGAACTGTAAGCAGCAGGAAGAAACTACTGGCCTACAAGGGCAGCAATGGGCAGAGTCCAGGTCTTCTAGCTCCCTGTCCACCAGACTGCCCCCCCCCCGTGAGCCCAAAGCCCCTGAGGCCTCACTGCCCTACACGTGGACACTTAGATGTGCCCTGCCCACCTCTCCCTAAAGAGATGTGGGCGTCCCCCCCTCCAGGGGAACGCAGGGCCTCCTGAAGACACAGATCTCCATGGATTTAGGAGTCAAACATGTAAAAGGCTCCAGCACCACAATGGTGCTCTGCCCTTTGCTCTGTGGGAAAGAGACACTGAAAACCAAGGAAGCAGGCAGTGCCCCTCATCCACAGGGATTAGCACTCCTAGAATTTACTGCTGAATCTTTTTATTTTTTTTTCCTTTTTTGCGGTACGCGGGCCTCTCACTGTTGTTGCCTCTCCCGTTGCGGAGCACAGGCTCCGGACGTGCAGGCTCAGCAGCCATGGCTCACGGGCCCAGTCGCTCCGCGGCATGTGGGATCCTCCCGGACCGGGACACGAACCCGCGTCCCCTGCATCGGCAGGCGGACTCTCAACCACTGTGTCACCAGGGAAGCCCAACTGCTGAATCTTAAAATGAAAATAAATGCAATAAATGTTTCTCATGGTGTCTCTCAGGCTCAGGAAGACCTTCCGAATCTCAAAAGAAAATTGGGAGTCTGGTGCCTCTGTAGCAGGATTTCAGGGTTTAGAAATGGATCCAGTGCTTCCAGCCCTAAAATGTGTCTGTATTTTACAGTCATGCCTGAGATACCTCTACTGGATGTACTTCTTTGGTATATAGCACTGCGATATAGAAGTGTATAGCAGTAAGTGAGTGACATTTACCTGCCACTTAGAGGGCAGACAAGATGTAGGGATTGCACACAGGAGGAATAAGGCCTTCTGAGAAACAAGGAGGAGGTGATGCTGGAGCTAGGACTTCAGGGAGGAATCGTAAGTAGCTACGTAAAGTCATAAAGAGCAAAGAGAGGTTATATGAGCATGGGGAATTCTGGAAAACTCTTGAGCGGGGCATAGGGTATGAGGTCAAGGGTAAGCTCATGAAAGGCCTGAGTGTCATCTGACACATTTACACTATATCTTCTAAGAATTGAGCAAGCACAGATCTCCTTCCAGGTGAGCTAACTGTGACCAGAAAGAGGAGGGGGCTTGTGAGCCATACATGCCCAAAGCAGAGCACGGCCTATGTTTCTCTGTCACCCCCAGCGGGAACCAGCCCGTTCACTTACCAGCACCCTTACCACAGTCAGCTGCCTGGAGAAGGGGAAAGAAGACCAGGGAAGGGCAACGAGCAGGAGATCCACCCAAGACCAGCCCAACCCAGCAGATGGCAGACAGCAGTTTGGAGGCTGGCCATGGTCCATCAGCCCCAAGTTAGAGCTGCTGGTGCCAGGCCAATATTAGAAAGGAGGGCCGTTTTGGCCCAGGAGACACTGTGCCTTGCCGGCGAGGCTTGGAGGGCAGGACTCTGGACCACAGAAGGTTTATCACACCTGGACAGGAGGAAGCCCCGCCTTCACAGGCAGTGAGACTCCCCATGAGGCAGCGTGCTGGTTTGGTCCGAATTGCAAGCACTCAGGCAGCCCGGAGAGCCACCTGACTGCCTCCTCTGCTCCTAGGGGCCACAGGGGCCCCGAGAGAAACAGGCACAGAACCAACAGGAGTTGGTATAATGGCTGTGCCCTCGTGCCTGCTCTCTCCCTGCCCCTCCCTTTAGTAAAAGGCAGCTCTCCTGATTAATTTCTGGCTGCCTGTCATTGTTCCTAACTTGTCGTCAATCCAAGGTGTGCCAGGACGCTTTATATTGATCTACAATTGCTTGCCCAGACGTGCTGAGTCGGCAATCCTATTAGCAGAAGTTTTTTTTCATTGTGTTTGTGAAATGAAACAAAATTAAAAGGCCCTGGGCTTCCCTGGTGGCGCAGTGGTTGAGAGTCCACCTGCCGATGCAGGGCACACGGGTTTGTGCCCCGGTCGGGGAAGATCCCACATGCCGCGGAGCGGCTGGGCCCATGAGCCATGGCCGCTGAGCCTGCGCGTCCGGATCCTGTGCTCCGCAACGGGAGAGGCCACAACAGTGAGAGGTCCGCATACTGCAAAAAAATAATAATAATAAAATAAAATAAATAAAAAGGCCCTGTCTCCAGAGAGCTCTTCTTGCTTCATTTCTCTGAACACCGTCAGGCTCTGGGGAGATCATGAGGTCTTTTCAGGGGGCCAAGGGTACACCTTTACCTTTGGTGCTGAGAAGGCCTGGGAGGATGTGTTGCTGGCTCCTCCAGCCAGGAGCAGGCAGCATCGTGGTGAGGAAGAGAGGCCTGGCTGGCCGCAGCAAAGAGGTCATGCAGCTGATGCATGACCAAGAGGCGGCGGTGCAGGACAGGGTGCATTAAGGCAGGGAGATGCGTCCTAGTCCCCGTTCTGCCCTTCCTACCTGGGGGTCTTAAGCATGTAATTCAAGCTCTGAGTGTCACTTTCCTCATCTGCAAAGTGGGGAGGACAATTCCTGCCTCACCAGGATGAAATGAAAGCTCATACGCATAATTCCTTGGCACAATGCCTGGTGCAGAGACAGTCAGCTAATATTTCAGTCGTCCCTTTTGGGGCATTACATTCTATAGTGCTGTATATTAGAGCTTGCCTTCTGATGGTGCAGGGAGAGGAGGGGACCTTTTTCTGGGTCCTTTGGAGGGAATAATAAAGGTTTAGGGAAGGCTTCAAGAGCCTGAAACATACATATGACTAATGAGACCGGTGGGCAGTGAGCCTCCTGGCACTGCTCCTAGGAAGTGATTTATTGCCCAGAAGCAGCGGTGCTCCAGCATCACGAACTGGGGAGAACTCGAGAGCACTTTCCTGGGTCACAGACCTTAGCCTTGCACTCACCATGCTCCACGTGAATAGTCTTTGTGTCAGAATTTATAAGAAGTCCATTCTTAGCTGGCCTCTGTGGCTGCCCGCCCCATCAGCACGGGCCCTGTGCAAACTTCAGCCCTCTTATTCATGCTGAAGGGGTGGGGGGGCGAGTTCCTGCCTCAGTGCGAGGTTAGGAAACGTTTTAAGCAACTTTCATAGAAAAGAAAACCCTCCTGCAAAGCCCCACTTGTATGGAAATCTTGGTCCAATACTGCAGTGGGGTATTACACAGTCAGTAAAAGCTGCGTGGAAAAAGGCCTGTGAACAAAAGCAGAGTACAAAGTTGTGCATACTGCATGATCCAAGCTATGTTAAAATGCATTAAAAATGCTTTAAGATGAATAGATACCTTCCTATGTCTAGCCAACGGACACAGGAAGCCAATGAGGCTTTTGTTTTTTTGGTCTTCTTCCTGCTTTTCTGTGTTTTACTGATTTTTCCATGAGCATGTATCTTTATAATGATAATAAGAACAAAGAGGGACTTCCCTGGTGGCGCAGTGGTTAAGAATCCGCCTGCCAATGCAGGGGACACGGGTTCAAGCCCTGGTCTGGGAACATCCCACATGCCGCGGAGCAACTAAGCCTGTGCGCCACAACTACTGAGCCTGTGCTCTAGAGCCCACGAGCCACAACTACTGAGCCCGCGAGCCACAACTACTGAAGCCCGCGCACCTAGAGCCCGTGCTCCGCAACAAGAAAAGCCACCGCAATGAGAAGCCCGTGCACCGCAAAGAAGAGTAGTCCCCGCTCACCGCAACTAGAGAAAGCCTGCGCACAGCAATGAAGACCCAACATAGCCAAAAATAAATTAATTAATTAATTAAAAGAAAATAAGGACAAAGAGAAAAAGGAAGACGAGGAGGTCAAGAACTTTGAAAGTCCTCTCAAGCCTCTGTGTATTGCTGGTTCCCATTTAAAATCGCACTTTCCCTCTCTGGATACCAAGAAGTCATTGGGGAGGGGGAAGCACCATGGCAACAAGTTCATGGGCATCAGACCAGAATCTACAGCTGCAGAACCTAAGGCCACTTCCCAGGCCTGCAGAGCGCTGACAACCTAGGGAATTACACCCCCTCACGTTGACTTTCTTAGCATCTCACATGCTAGAGAAAGAAAAGATCGATGAGGCCAGTGGTTCTCCAAAGGCAATCTTATACACAAGTTTAGTACATAAAACTGGTTAAAATGGAGCCAGACAGCTCATTAGGAGGGAGGAAAAGAGGGAGGGAGGGAAGGAGGGAGGGAGAGACAGGGAAGCTTCAACCATCCGCCTTCAGTCCCACACTGCCCACCCTCCATCCCCTGGTCCATGAGGTCCTTCTTTGGATTTCCATGGAAAGGAAACACAGCCTGAAAACCTTGTAAGGTTCAACAGGCTCGTCGTGTGGAGAACAGAGACAATGATAGTGGGAAGGGGGGAAGGATTCTATTTCTAAGTAATTGAGAAATCTCTTTTTGCTGAAAATCCATTTCCATTTAAACAGCTGCATCCAGCTGTTTTAGAAACAAGCAATAAGGATGTATTTACCAAACAAATATGTCTCCTGGGAGAAGTGTAAGGTTTGATATGTGAATACATTTAAGCCTGAATTATCCAGTTGCTTCACAAGCCCTGCGATTTATGAGATTGAATAAAATCGTGATTACTAGCAGTTGATTCAGGCTTACAACCAGCTGTTCCCAGTGAGTTCTCGGCTGGGATTCGGGGTGAGTGGGGATGGGTTGGAATACCCTTTTAAATTTGTTTCTACCTAACTGTCTCTTGGAAGAACAGATTGCTGTGGGTGTTAGTTTCTTTTCTTTCTTTCTTTTTTCTAAAATAAAAGGTGAGTTTGTATATTATTGGAACTCATTTAGTTTCTTTTCCTTCTTTCTTTTGTTAAAAATAAAAGGTGAGTTTGTATATTATTGGAACTCATTTGCAAATATGACCTAAAATATTAAAGGCAGGAAATGTGTTTTTTCTGCGTTTGGACTATTTAACTTGGTACCTTTTCAAGGTCTAGATCCTGGTGAATGGGAAGCTCTCAGCAGCCTTCAAACACATCTGAAAATATTCGGAAAAACTCATCAACCTGCAGATGATTCAGAAAGATGATGATGATGTTGATGATGATGATAATGTGTGTGTAAAACATGATAAAACAAATGTGGTAAAGTTTTAACATTTAGGGAATCACATTAAAGAGTATATGGGAATTCTTTGTATTATTTTTGTAACTTTCTATAAGTACGAAATTATTTCAAAATAATAAAAGTTCAAAATAAAAAGAAAACTCATACCTGTACACTTAATATCTATGCATTTTACTGTATATAAATTACATGTCAAAGAAAAATTTAAAAGGGGGATTAGGAAGTATACATAGCGAGATCTTGATAAATGCTGAATCTGAGTGATAGGTGTAGGGAGGTTCATTATACTGTGCTTTCTACTTGTGCATATGTTTGACTATTTTTATAATGCAAAACAAGTTTTTAAAAATTAAAAACAGGGCTTCCCTGGTGGCGCAGTGGTTGAGAGTCCGCCTGCCGATGCAGGGGACACGGGTTCGTGCCCCGGTCCGGGAAGATCCCACGTGCCGCGGAGCAGCTGGGCCCGTGAGCCATGGCCGCTGAGCCTGCGCGTCCGGAGCCTGTGCTCCGCAACGGGAGAGGCCACAGCGGTGAGAGGCCCGCGTACCGCAAAATAAATAAACAAACAAATAAATAAATAAAAATTAAAAACAACCAAAATATCTGTCAAGCTCCTGGCCATGTGCCTGGCAGAGGGAGGCTTCCACCTCTGAGAATGGCCCTATTAGGGCTACCCTGCACCTTCTTGTAGGGTGATCAGGGAATTATATATCAGCCTGCTAATGCTGACATTGCCTGCGACCATGCTGGACAAAAAACGCACCCAAAGTTGATTTTCCCTTCCCTGCAACTAAATAAGGTGAAACCAACAGCCAGACGACGTTGGAGAAACATGTCCTTTCTGAACACCCACCCAGGTGAATCCCTTGCCTGGGTGTCTTTCTCCTGCAGAAGCTGCACTCATGTGGCTGCAGCTACAGCAAAGCCGCAAGGAAAAGTCAGGGAAGGCAAAGGCGGAGTCATGAAAACACCTTGTAAAACAAGCCAGAACCACTCTGGATCTAATTTCACCTTTGCAAGGTAAACATTTGCCTTGATGGAGACAGAGGGGAAAAGTGAGGGCTGATGACCTTTGAAGTGAATCAAGCACATCTCTTAAGAAAGTCTCCATTTTCATGAGGACAGGAGCACTGACCCAGGAGGGCGGAGATCTGGGTACTTTCCCATTGCATCAGTGATGATCCGTGTGACCTTGGGTGAGTCACCTCCTCCTCCCTGGGCCTCTTTCCTCCACCCACAAATGAGGGTTTGGACCAAAGGAACCTTGGAGTACAATCCAGCTTTGTGAGTCTTTAAAACAGACATCGAGCCTTCGCTGGGGAAGGACCCTAGGTCAAGGAGTGAGCAGCAAATGGCCCATGGAATCCACCAAGAGTTGAGGCTTCACGTGCTTCCAGAGCCCAGGCAGGAGACAAATGAGGACGCAGGCAGGACAGAGACTGTGGGAAAGATACCTGGTATGGTCAAATCTGAATTTTCCAGAGAAACTGAAAATCTAGATTTTCATGTCCAACCTCCTGATTTTCAAATGATAGTAATGATTTCAAAATTTGTTATCAATGCAATGTGAGCCTAACAAAAATATCTGTGAACAGAATTAGGTCCCTGGGCTGCTAGATCGTGCCTTGGGTGGGATGTTATAGCCTTCTGGCTGGGGGCTAGATGTAGGGCCTCTGATCTTTTCAACATTAGGATTTGGTGTCTCCCTGACTCTCAGAGATCATTGCCTCAAAGATGAAGGCACATTTTAATGACAAATATTTCAAACTTTTTTTTATTGTAACCTACAGTAAAAAATCCATTTACAGTCCATCAGTGATCACATACACGTGCACACACATATATAAAGCTGGAAGAAAAGATTCACAAAATAAGACTGACCCCTACTACAGGTGATGCACTCTGATATTTTCTGTTCTATTTTATCTTCATTTTTTTAATGCTGGTGGCAACCCATTAAACTGATTTCATGGGTCATGTTAGAAAAACATTGCTTTAGAGTTCACAGTTACTTAATTCTCATTTAGTCCTCCCTCTTACCTTATGAGGTAGAAATTAATATCATCCGCATTTTACAGAACGGAAAGATGAATCTCAAGCTTCACACACCAGATCGATTTTCTCACTTTTATTCTATTAATCAAAAAAGGAGGGCTTCCCTGGTGGCACAGTGGTTGAGAGTCCACCTGCCGATGCAGGGCACACGGGTTCGTGCCCCGGTCCGGGAAGATCCCACGTGCCGCGGAGCGGCTGGGCCCATGAGCCATGGCCACTGAGCCTGCGCGTCCGGAGCCTGTGCTCCGCAACGAGAGAGGCCACAGCAGTGAGAGGCCCGCGTTCCAAAGGGCAAGATCAGAGAGGACAAAGTCACAGAGTTTAAGCAATTAAGGAGGGCCTTGGGGAGAATAGAAAAATCTAGCAGAAGGATTAAGCTGTATACGTGGGACATGCAACTGAAAGGCTCCCCTTTGTCTATCTTGTGAAATCTGCAGTAAAATCTACATGGCTCCCCACACCATGGGTGAGTGACATCTACAAGGAGGAACCCTATTTGTCATCCAGATGACCCCAGCAGACTCAAAGGGGATAAGGAAGTTGCTAATGCCTAAGGTCACATTCATGAACTTGAAACTCCAACTCCCAGACTTGTAGGGATGGGTAGTTGGTGGGAAAATGGGTAGGATTCAAATTCAGATCCATTTGACTATCAAGGCTGGCCTAGGAAACCTTGTCACTCCACTTTGCTACCTCCCAGTTCATCATTAGGGAACTGACGAAAGCTCTGTGTCTTCTCCATAGGCAATGATCAGAGAGGACAAGAGACAGAAGCCTAGCCTAGGGATGTCAGTGGGGGAGATTTGGTTTCTTAAGACGCTGATGAACTTTGCTTCTAATTGGACCAGTCAGCTGAGCCTAATAATACTGTTTCTGATCAAGCGTTGCAGCCATCTGGTCTGGGGTAGAGAACCTGGCAACACTCTATGTAGCCCAGCACAGCCCAGCACTGCCCAGCACAGCCTGGCCGTCATTTGTAGCATGTCTGTGCTGTATTCTAGGATGGTTGAGTCTATCCCCATCTCTCTGTGTCTTTTCTTTGTGTCTTCTACCTCCAGACTCCTAAAGAGAAGGAGCAGAGGTGAGTGTCTGTTTATAAAGCCCAGAGGCGATGATTTCAAACATTTGTATTGGGTGGCTTTCTGCTTTCTCTAAGATGTTTGGTGTAAGCGCAGTTGTTGAGTAATGTTTAAAGCCAAGGAGTCCTAGATTAGCATCACAGAAGTCAATTAACAAGGCAATTTCTTCCCTTGGTTTGTATTTGTATATTATTAATGAATCACAAGGCCTCCTAGTGCGGTAAATTAGCCTAGGTAACTGGGGAGCAGAGTACAAACATTTTTTTTCCCTTAATGGCCCCAAACTTTTATCTCATACAGAGAAAACTATATATAAGCACGGGAGAGCTCCCTGTTCTGGCAGCCGCCGTGGAAGCACATCGGAGCAGCTTTGATAAATACTGATGTCTGTTTATCCAAATGCCTCCGACCATGCCGGCAAGCTGCCATCCGCTCCCACCCTCGTGCAGCCGTAACTGGCAGGACTCATTATGCAAGGAGGAGACACAGGAACCTCAGCTGCCTTTGCTGAAGGACTTTCAGCCTTTGTTTCCTGAACACACATACACACACACACACACACACACACACACACACACTCACATACAAGTTAGGGGAACTAGTTGTCCTGACCTTCAAGGGTCAGGAATAAGACAAAACAAAACAAAGCCCCTATGTCCTATCTTTAATGGAAGGGCAGAAGTATATTCTCTTATGTATAAAGAGAATGGTAATTGGAAGATTCTGCTTCACTGAAATAGCTAGCTTAGGAATGTATGAATCCTACCCCAAAGTGCTGCTTTGTACAGAATCAATGCCGTTAAGAAATAAATTGTGCTACATATATGTACCAGATATGTAACATCTCCATGTTAATAACCACTCATTCAATTAGTCACAATTGAGCACGGACTATGTACCAGGCAGTGTGACCCATACCCTTCATTTAATCTCCACTCATCTATTTCTAAGCAGCATGATTCAGCCTCAGAATGTTTGCGACTAAAGCGGAGTGTAAATTAATAAGGTTCGTGTATTCATCCTTTAGTAAATATTTATTGAATGCTTATCATGTGAATGGCAGGTGCTAGGCACAGAACAAAAACTGAAGAAGACACAGTGCCTCAAAGAGCCCAGTGGCAAGTGGGGGAGAGAGACAGGTCGGCAAAGCACTGCAAAGCAGGCCACAGGAGGGGCGTAGCCCGGGCTCCTAGGACACACAGGAAGGAGTGGGCCATCAGGAATGGCCAGGGATGGTTAATGTCCTGGGGAGAAGCCAGGTGCCCCTTCTAATATTCTTTGCTCTTCCCTACATTGATTCCTTCTCCTGGGGTGATAAACTAACTCCTCCAGGTGGCCTTCTCAGGAGGACTGGCAGACCTCAGACGGGCACCCCTCAGATGGGAAAATCTCAGGTGGTCATCTCTGCACGCCCCAGGAATCCCATCTTCTCCTTTTAGAGACAAAAGAAAACAAAACAGTTCCTCATTTCAGAATAAATTTTCTTTCTGACATAATCTACTGTTTTCTGTCTGCCTAGGCTCCTTTAGACTGGGCTCCCTGATATGCTCTAGAGGATGTGGACCCTGAGGCAGCCTTGAAGGCACTCAACCAGGCCAGGGATGCCAGAGGCTCTAGGGAGAGCTCCCTGGGGTCAGAGGCCTGGTGGAAAGCCTCATGCAGCCCCTTGTACCTGCAGGTATGCAAAAAAGCAGAGCATAACTGCCTGATGTCTCATTGCTTCACAAGTCAGTGGGTCTGAGTGTGTACATATGTCTCTAATTTACATTTTATGGCTTTCTACCTGGATGGCATAATGAATATCTGCACACAATGTTCCCTTTACCTACAATATCCCCCATCGCCCCACCCCTTTCAGCTTCATCTAGTTAAACACCTACTCACACTTCAGATCTCAGGGAATACTCCTTCCTCAGAGAAGACTTCCCTGACCCCTTGGGCTGATTGCCGGAGTTATTCATTCTCGCTGTGCCAGACCCCTCTCCCCCATGACCTTCGTTGTAGCTTGCAATTATGCATTCCTCTCGGTTGTTTTCTTTTCTCTCTGCCTGCTTCTCCCATGGTCATAAGCTCCATGTGGGAAGCACAACGTCCGGCTTATTCCCCTCTGTAATCCCAGCTCTAGCTCAGGGCTCTGTGTGTACTATGCACTCAGCAAATTCTCCTTGATTACTCAATGAATTTCAAGGAATGAGTTTCTCCCCAGAACCCGTTTCTCCTGTTCTGCTCCCCGCCTGCCTGGCTTGGATTTCTGTTTGGTCTGAAACTTGGCTTTTCAGATCAAAGGCATTATAGGCAAAGGCAAAGTCAGATATTGGGGCTACCTCCCAATATCTCCTGTGCCACTTGGCCTCAAGGAGCCCTTAGAAGCCAAAACGCAAAATTAGTAAATAGGAATTTTTAAAAATTAAGATCTGCGTGCAAACAGGCCGACAATTTTGCCAAGAGGAGCACACACTGGTTGTTTCAGAAGGCTATCACAGATACAAATCAATAATGGTTTTGTTCCAGTAGATTAACTTCATGTTTAGAACAAGAAAAGAATCTAATGGACAGCTCTTTGCTTTCTCCCCCTCTGCGACATGATGTGCTTACGCCAGAGAGAGGAGTCTGAGGACACAGAAGGTTGGAAAGCTAAGGACATTGTCTATAATGCAGGAAAGAAGACTTGGAAGGAAGGTCAGATTCTCCCTGACCTGTCAAGCTGGTGGATAGAACTGTTTATGAGCTTAAAATGCGATGTGCAGACAGGTCACGTTGAAGGTGACTGTTTTGGCTGTGTGTGTGAAGAACCAGAGAAAGCCAGCCTGCAGATAGAGAGAGGATGACAAGAGAGGTCAAGTGTCCATGAGCAAGAGAGCCACCCTATTCCCAACCTCTTAGGTCCTGGTCCTTGTCCCTTATGAGGCCAGCCTGAACTTCCCATCCTCGGAATCCATGATACCCACTGTGTCTTCCTAGAAAATGCCCTCTCTCCACCTTTCTTGTTGCCAAAGTTAGTTTGAGTGTGTTTCTGTTCCTTACGTATTAGTTTCCTGTGGCTTCTGTAGCTAATTACCACAAACTGGGTGGCTTAGAACAGCAGAAATTATTCTCTCACAGTTCTAGAAGCTAGAAGTCTGAAATTAAGGTGTTAGCCAGGCCATGCTCCTTCAGAAGCCTCTGGGGGGAGAATCCTTTGTTTCTTCCAGTTTCTGGTGGCTCCTGGCATTCCTTGGCTTGTGGCTGCCTCCAATCTCTGCCTCTACCTTCACATAGACTTCTCCTCTCCTGCCTGTATCTCTCCCCATTTGTCTCTTCTAAAGACATTTGTCATTGGATTTAGAGCCCACCTGGTTAATTCGGGATCATCTCATCTCAAGATCCTTAACTTAATTACATCTGCAAAGACCCTTTTTCCAAATGAGGTCACATTTATTGTCACTGTGGGTTAGAACTTGGACATAAATTTTGGGGGGACCACCATTCAACTCACTATACCTTGCAACCCACTGAGCCCTGGCGTGAGTTGATCAAACATTCCTCATTAGCTTTGCAAAGTGTCAGGGACCAGTTGATGTACAGCCCACAACACAAACTCTTTATAGATTCTAAAAGATGCATAAATGAAATAAAAAGCAATTTGCATTTTTTTGTGGGAAAAGTGCTTTGTGGCAAATTGTTTTTGAATATTCTGGGATGGAGTCAAGCCTTGGTCTGTCACATCTGAACTCAGTATCTTTTCTAGACTCTTTTGAATTTGTATTGATGATAATATAGTGTGGTGTATTGAACACTTGTTAGGTACCAGGCATTGTACTTAGCTCTTTATGGGGCAAAACGATGATTTTCTAAGTGTGGTATTATTATGCTCAGGAGTCACACTCAAGTCGGTCTAGTACCAAGTCAGAGCTTTTCACCACCAGGATGACCTTTCTGGAGATCTGGCACATTTGAGGGCTGTGGACATTAGAGAAAAGAGAAGAACCTAATATGGGCAGCACCTACTATGCGCCAAGCACTGCCTTTGGTTCTTCACAAGTGTTACCTCCTTTGATCTTTATAGTTTCTCCACAAGAGAGATGGTGCAGAAATTCATGGAAGGCTGATCACACTAGCCAGGGCTTCCCATGGACACAAGTGCTCAAGTCAGTAGGGCAAAGTCCCAGATGTTCCTGCTCATCAATTCCCAGGAGTACCAGCCCCTACAGAACTACTCCTAACAACTTAAGGAAACATGACACAGGTAGACACCAGAATGGCAGTTGTAACCTGAAGGTGAGAAAGTACCTGCTGAATTAGAATACTCTTCTTGCTGGAGAAGCTGCTCATGTCACCTCCCAAGTTGTGGACCTGGATGGGAACTGAAGGGAAGCAGCCTCCAAGGTCAAGCCCCAAAGACAAGGGCCTCTCTTGGTACATGTTTTGTCTTAGCAGTTTTCTACCCCAACCCCAGGAAAGGATTTCCTTTCAAAAGCCTCACGCTATTCTCATAGTTTCCCTCTTCCTCCTTGTTACCAATGGTATCTTTCCCCTCCTCTAGCCTTAAAAGTTGAGGACACACAGTGCAGATCAAGATCACAACTCACCTCCACGTTTATTCCACCCACACAGTCACCCAAGTCAGCCACCAGGACGTCATCCTCAGCTCCCCTGTGCCCCATCAAGCCCTGCCCACCTCTCTGCCACCTCCATGACTTCCTCTCTCCCCTAGCCAGCCTTGCCCTGGATCAGGTCCCCAGCATCTTTTTCCTGGACTCAGTCAGATCTCCCTACCTATATTAGCTCTTGATTTGATCTTGTTGTTTCTTTGCTTTCAACTCTGTGATGGCCCCCCATCAACCTACAGCAGTGGTTTTCAAAATGCATCTGGAGGAACTCCAGTGTAATGCATCTTGTTGATGTTGTAATGACCAGTAAAATGGGCCTGAGTTTTGAACAAATTGAGAGACACAGTATTCCAATAGTTGGAAACGAAAATATCTCCTTTCTTACTGATAAAGCTATAATAGAGGGCATGGCTTAGTTCTGGCCAAATAGCATGACAACTTTTCACTGAGTTAAACCAGAGATGCTCTAAGCAGTAGGAATATTCCTCCTTTTTGAGAAGTGATTGTTTTTTGAAAGGAGGGTTCCTAGGTATGAAAAAAAGTATGAATTAATGTGCAAAACCAGGGGTTAGACTCTTGTCAGGCAGAATTTCTCAAAGTGTGTTCCATGGAACACTAACCTTGAAAAGACATGATCTGGGAAGAAAGTGTTCCCTGGTCAAATGCCTTTAGAGAAAACTGCCCACCATGTTGTCCCTTAAGAATCGCAGCACACATATTAGAGGCTCCCAGGCCTGCAGTAAGGAAATCAGACTGACTTTTCTTATCAGAGGTCAGTCCACTGTTTCCCTAAATTATCAGACTGAAAAAAAAAAACCTTTGAGAGTGGTGAGTCTTTTTATATTTCCACGTGAAAGAAACTCCATCAGAGTGAGGCTACAGGCCTCTTTGTGCCCCCAAGGGAGGAGGAAGAGGTGAGCTACTGATTGGAGAATAGAGGGGAAGGGAGTACAGCTCAGACCCTTTCTCCCCCCTCTTCAACTAGGGCTTTCCTAAGTGGACCTTTGTTGTTCATTTTTGTTGCTTCTAACAGACTGTAGCTCTAAAATCTCTTCTGAAATGTTGCTGTTTTGATAGTAGAATGAGTTAAGAATTTTTTTTTTTTTTTTTTTTTTGCAGTACGCAGGCCTCTCACTGCTGTGGCCTCTCCCGTTGCGGAGCACAGGCTCCGGACGCGCAGGCTCAGCGGCTATGGCTCACGGGCCTAGCCGCTCTGCGGCATGTGGGATCTTCCCAAACCGGGGCACGAACCCGTGTCCCCTGCGTCGGCAGGCGGACTCTCAACCACTGCACCACCAGGGAAGCCCAAGAATGTTTTAATAAAAGTGTATGACTAAAGTGCAGCCAAAGGGTATCCTTAATTTCACAAATTAAATGCAATTCATTCAACTTTTACATATGACCTCTGAACTCTGACACAAAGAGTAAGGGAAGGGAGTAATGCAAGACCATTTGTAGCGGCTTTGTGGTTAAAAGTAGTATGAAGTCCTTTGAAGGATCCTTTGCAAAGCAGAGAATAGTTTCAAAGTAGAAGATTCCTAACCTTCATATTACACTGGAAATACGTGTCAGATTTGTTCATTAGACAACTTGAATGGAGCATTAAGTGCTGCAGTGGGAAATTGTCCTTGGTCAAAGACCTTTCGGTTCCTCTTCCTTAAGAAAGAGACCCACGCCTGACCCCCACCTCATAGACCTTTGAGGTAACTAAAGAACATGGAAGAGAAAAGGTCTGCCCAGCTAAGCAATTTTATGGAAAAGACTGTACACTCATCAGTCTAGAGTCTTAATTACACTCACTCTGATGGGAAGGACCATAAAAAGGCATGTGGTCTAAACTGGGCAGGATCGATGTTTTTGGCCAGCTCTTGAATTGTCTTCAGTCCAAAGATATTTCGGTCTGAGCCAGGAAGTGAGACAGTGAGGGTAAAAACATCTGAAACCCATGAGCATCTTCCACCTATTGATCCAAAGGTATCAGAGGAGGTAATGAGCCCAGGCGTGGTTTGAGGAAAGTAGCTTTAGGGCAAATGAGAACAGAATTTCCTGGGGTTGAATGAGCGTCTAGGTCAGTTTCTATAGAGTTCCAGGAAAAGGGGAGTTTTGACAGCCATCCGTTTATTTGAGCAATGCATTCAGGTCCTCAAATGCTTTTCTCTTAAATATGGGTGTATAAAGCCCGATAAGGCTCTTAATAAACCAATACTTGTCAATGAATCCAGTAATTGTCAAAGCCCCTCTTCAGTTTGTATGAGAAACGTGCACAGATGTGACTTCTCGGGTCAGTTGTTGCACAATTTGAGGGTGCTTGTGTACCCACAGGAGTTCACATATACCGAGTGAATCCAAATCATTTATTCAACACACTTTGAATTCCTGGGCCTGGAGTTATAAAGACAGGTAGGATGTAGTCCCTGCCCTCAAGAAGCACAGTCTTGTTGGAGTGACAGACATGTTAGCAAATTGAAGGTCCCTGTGGAGTGACAGAGTCAAGGATAGAAGTGTGTACTGACAACAGTGAGGTCCAGAGGAAGGGGTGTCAGAATGCCTGGGGAAGGGATAGAGAGTCTTCAAGAATAAAGGGGGAGTCTGGCAGGAAGCCCTCCATTATGAGAGAATTGCTTGTGCAAAAGCTCTGAGGTGTAAAGTCTTAGTATTCAGGGGACTGTTGATGGTTAAGTATAATGAGTATTGGAACAGAGAAGGAAGACATCTAAGATAAAGGGGAAAAAATATAGGGAGAGGTCAGATCTTTTTTTTTTTTAATCAATATTTTTTTATTGACATATAGTTGATTTACAATGTTGTGTTAATTTCTGCTGTACAGCAAACTGATTCAGTTATACACATATATACATTCTTTTTTTAAAATTCTTTCTCATTATGGTTTGTCATAGGATATTGAATATAGTTCCCTGTGCTATACAGCAGGGCCTTGCTGTTTATCCATTCCATATATGATAGCTTACATCTGCTAACCCCAACCTCCAACTCCATCCCTCCCCCAACACCCTCCCCCTTGGCAACCACCAGTCTGTTTTCTATGTTCGTGATTCTGTTTCTCTTTCATAGATAAGTTCATTTGTGTCGTATTTTAGATTCCACATATAAGTGATATCATATGGGATTTGTCTTTTTCTTTCTGACATACTTCACTTAGTATGATAATCTCCAGTTGCATCCATGTTACTGCAAATGGCATTATTTCCTTCTTTTTATGGCTGAATTGTATTCCATTGTATATATGCAGCACATCGTCTTTATCCACTCACTCATCTGTCGATGGACATTTATGTTGTTTCCATGTCTTGGCTATTGTGAATAGTGCTGCTATAAATATAGCAGCGCATGTATCTTTTTGAATTATAGTTTTGTGTGGATATATGCCCAGGAGTGGGATTGCTGGATCATATGGTAATTCTATTTTTAGTTTTCTGAGGAACCTCCATACTGTTTTCCACAGTGGCTGTACCAACTTCCATTCCCACCAACAGTGTAGGAGGGTTCCCTTTTCTCCACACTGGGAGAGGTCAGATCTTTCACTCACTGCTTCAGATAGCATTACTGAGTACCTGTTATGCACCAGGAAAGTACTGCTCAATACAGCACTGAACAAGACAGATGCAGTTCCTGCCCTCGTGGAGTTTATGTTCTGATGGGAAGAGACAGAATACACAAGCTAATAAACTTAATTTCAGATAGTGATGAGTGCTCTGAAGGAAATAATCAGGGAAATGAGACAGAGTAGTGGGTTTGGAGAGCAGCTTAGAAGGCATGGTCTGGAAAGGCTATTCTGAGATGAAGGCTATTAAAGAGGCAAAGGATGGAAAGGTCAGAAAGGTCCCAAATGTGAAGCTTCCTATAATTTAGGGGACAGAGAGAGGAAGAAGAGGCAGAAAAGGAAACCAAAATAAATAATCAGAGGTTTCAGACATAAGTTGGGAGAGGGCAGAGTAATGGAATCCAAGGGAAAAACGGAGTATGAGGAGAAGAAAGGCCTCCACTCCATCACTCACCTTTCACTGGTATTTTTTAAATAGATGGTTATCAGATTCCCAGCTAAAGAGAGTGGATTAAGCCGAGCATCTGATTTTCCTCCTCTTAAAACCTCACTTAAAACTATATTAAAGGAATTTTTTGTAAGACTTAAACCCACAAGGACAAGGCTAAGAGACAATATCAAAATTCTAGAAAGCAGATAGATCAGTGTTAATTGACTTGACAGACACAAGGAAGCCAAATCTTAAACTGGCGATGGGGAATGTGAGAGCTAACATGAAATAAAGGAATATGGAGAAAATTCAAAAGACTCAGGAATTAGTGGCAACTGCATACCTTTAGAAATGAGGGTGAGGTTTGGAGACTAAAATTAGGAGGACTGGTTTAAAGCTGTTTGAGAAATAGATTCCCTTCTCCCACTCTACATCACTGGTGACTGCCCCTCTCTCACCCTGGCAGAAGACTGGAGGTGTAACCCTTGGAGCAAGTAAAACACAGCTGAGGGTAGGAATGCTGTAGTAAACTAATGGGAAATCAGTAATGGATGCATACTGACCTCTGAGTTCCTCCTGATTTCTGCCCTTATTCAGTTCCCAGAACCCTGACATTCTGGTCTTTATCTTCAAGCCAGGAGAATCAACGAGTATTCTCTAAGGAATCTGACTTGCCCAAGAGGAAATATCTAAAGATATAGCATGAACAATTACCCTAAGAATGGCTGATTCAGATCATTCTATAGCAAAGTTCAAAATCTAGAAGCCCACCCACATACTCAAAGATCCCATCAGCTTTTTGGCCCGCCTCTCTTAAGTATATGCAGACAACCAGGATTCCCTGACTCCTGAGACATAACACTCACATTCATGTTCAATTGATTTTTGAAAAGGGTACAAGACCATTCAACAGAGGAAAGAACAGTATTTTCAACAGATGGTCTGGGACAACTGGATATCTACACGAAAAAGAATGAAGTTGGACCCCCTACCTCACACCATACACAAAAATTTATTCAAGATGGATTATAAACCTACATGAAAGAGCTAAAACTATAAAATTCCTAGAATAAAATATAGTCATAAATCTTCATGACCTTGGGTTAATCAATAGTTTCTTAGGTATAATGCAAAAAACACAAGCAGCCAAAGAAAAAAAGACATAAATTTGACTTGATCAAGGTCAAAAACGCTTATGCCTCAATGGACGCTATCAAGAAAGTGAAAAGACAACTCACAGAATGGGAGAAAATATTTGCAAATCATATACCTGAGAAGGGACTTGTATCCAGAAATACAAAGAACTCTTACAAATTAATAATAAAAATTAATAATAAAAGACAAGTAGCCCAATTTAAAAGTGGGCAAAGGGGGCTTCCCTGGTGGCGCAGTGGTTGAGAATCTGCCTGCTAATGCAGGGGACACGGGTTCAAGCCGTGGTCTGGGAGGATCCCACATGCTGCGGAGCAGCTAGGCCCATGAGCCACAACTACTGAGCCTACGCGTCTGGAGCCTGTGCTCCGCAACAGGAGAGGCCGCGATAGTGAGAGGCCCGCGCACCGCGATGAAGAGTGGCCCCTGCTTGCCACAACTAGAGAAAGCCCTCGCACAGAAACAAAGACCCAACACAGCAAAATTAAATAAATAAACTCCTACCCCCAACATCTTCTAAAAAAAAAAATGGGCAAAGGATTTGAATAGACACTTCTCCAGAGAAGATCATCATTAGACAAGAGGGAAATGTACATCAAAACCACAATGAGATCCTACCTCACACCCATTAGGATGGCTAAAACCAAGAAAACAAGCGATGGCAAACAAGTGGAGAAATTGGAACCCATATACACTGCTTTTGGGAATGTTAAATCGTGCAACTGCTTTGAAAAACAGTCTAGCCGCTCCTCAAAAGGTTAAACATAGAGCCACCATATGACCCAGCAATCGTACTCATAGGTATCTATCCAAGAGAAATGGAAATATATGTCCACACAAAAACTTGTATACAAAAGTTCATAGCAGCATTATTCGTCATAGACAAAAAGCGGAAAAACCTAAATGCCTAACATCTGCTAAATGCATAAACAACTTGGATATTCATACAATGGAATATTATTTGGTCATAAAAAACAATGAAATACTTATAAATGCTATAGCATGGATGAATCTTAAAGACATTATGCTAAGTGCAAGTAGCCAGTGACCCGAAAATCACATACTGTACAATTCCTTTTACATGAAATATCCAGACTAAGCACATAGATAGAGACAGAAGGTGATTCGTGGCTGCCTGGAGTTGGGGTGAGAGGAAATGGGGAGTGACTGCTAATGGGCATGGGGTTTCTTTTTAGGGTGTTGAAATTGTTCTAAAATTAGATCATGGTGATGGTGTCACAACTCCGAATATATGAAAACTAACCAACTATACACTTTAAGTGGGTGAATCTTAGGGTATATGAAGAATATTTCAACAAAGCTATTAAAAATCTCACTAATCATAAAGATGTCAACGAACCATAAAGATACTGTCAATATCTTCATAGCACTGCAACATGTTTCCCCATCGTGCTATTCAAGGTCCTCTTGGCACTTTTTCAACTTGTAATAACGTTGTAAAGCCGCTTGGTCTTCAAAATGAAGATTAAGCAAGTCAACGTTTTGTAATTAGAAGGAAGAGGTAATTTAAAGTTCAGCGGTCGGGATTTTACTCAATAAAAAAGGGTAGGTCAGTAAGTGTTGTTTTACAACATTTTATAACGCAACACTTTAACACATGCTTATTAACTGTTTGCATGGTGTTAATAAGACTTATTTGTCTTTTTGAAGAAACTGAAGACTCAGGAGAAGAAAGATGCTCAGCCAGGGCTCCGACTGCATTTTTCTTCACTAGTGTTGATGATTTGGTTTCTCTGGATGTGAGGCAGTAGGGAGCAAAGAGCCGGTGTGCCATGGTGGTCACCAGGTCAGAATCTGGACACAAATGAACCTGGCTTAGAATTCTTCCCTTGCCACTTAGCAGCTGTGTGACCTTCTGCATGCTGCTTCGCCTCTCTGTGCTTCCATTCCCTCTCTGTCAAATAGGAATTCTATCCTTACCTCAGTTTTTATTTGAAGGTCTGGCCTGTTGCAGGTACCTGTGTTTTTGTTTGTTTTTTGCGGTACGCGGGCCTCTCACCGCTGTGGCCTCTCCCGTTGTGGAGCACAGGCTCCGGACGCGCAGGCTCAGCAGCCATGGCTCACGGGCCCAGCCGCTCCGTGCCATGTGGGATCTTCCCGGACCGGGGCACGAACCCGTGTCCCCTGCATCGGCAGGCGGACTCTCAACCACTGCGCCACCAGGGAAGCCCAGGTACCTGTGTTTTAAAGAAGGCTTTTAATAGGCATTTATGAGCAATACATCTTTGTGACTTTTTCCTGACTTAAAAAAAATAGTGTTGGCATTTTCTGCAGATCAGTATCTTATTCTTCTTTCATTAGTTCTGTTTTATTTTGATGTGTTTATTATTGAGTTACTTGTCAAAGTACTTCCCTGAAACTCTGATATCAATCAGGAAATAAAGAAGTAAAGCATTTGGTTGCTGTGTCTTTTGTTACTTAACAGTTGTGGCTCTACTTCTGCTTAGCAAAAGCATAGAGAGTGCAGAGTCAGAATGAGGACGCGGAGCTGAAGAACCCCATTCTTCTGATGTGTGGGGGGAGGTAAGGGACAGTGAGGGCAGGAGGCGCTGTACATCTTTTTTGCTCAAAATTGCCTTTTAAGGTCCCATTCATCCCAGGGATTCTTTGTGGGGTGAGTAGGAGTCTTTGTCACAATGCAAATATTTCTTGGCCCTCAATAGCACATGCACAATACTAATTAAATTCAGTTGCCTTTGCTATTTTGCCATCTTTCAGTCATGTAAAAACTAGAGTTTTCCAATTTTTAAAAAGTTTTGCCATTGTGAAGCCGTATTTGTCAATGAAGAGGGAGAAGACAGACAAATGTTATTTAACAGCTTGATTTATAATTTTTGAACATTTCAAGCATTTGTACTCTAGCCCTGACCCCACGTATTTTAAGGATGGGCCTGATAGCTTCAATCAGATCATCAGGTTGTTCTTTTTCTAAAATTTAGCTAGTAATAACTTATTGATACTAAGTATGTGTCAGACGTCCTATTAAGTACTTTCTACATATTACCTTATTAAAGCCTCCCGATAGCCCTATGTCACAGGTAATTTTATGATCCTTGCTTTACAGAGAGGAGACTGAGGCTTGGAGGGTCTAAGTGACGTGCTCAAGGTCATATAACCACTAAGTCCTGGATCTGGGATCTGACCCCAGGAGGCCTGAGTAACTTTGGGAAAGGGCACTTAGGGGAGATGACCTTGATGCACATCCTGTTGGGAGCTTAGACAGAAGGAAGGCGATGCGGGAGGGTCAGGGTGTTGGAAGAAAGGGCTGCGAGGACAAGTCCCCACCAACTCTACAGTCAGACCTGAGATGTGAGGTCACCTCCAGGGAACATCCCCAAGCACCAAAGGCTACCAGATGTCTGAATAGGTGGGGAGGAGTGCCAGTGTTGCCAGTTCTTCCTGTTCTCCTGGCTTTAACAATGCACAGGTAAGTAGAATGTCCCATTTATTTTGTTACTCTTAGATGCTCAGTCATTTAACAGGCAAGTTCAGAAGACTGATTCCTTCTTCCTTCCTTTCCTCTCTCTTTCTCTGTCTCTCTCTCTCTTTCTTCCAGGAAATACACACTGAGTTACTACTATGCAGTAAGCACTATGCCAGCTACTGAACAAAACAGACAGGGCCTCATTCTTATGCCTAGAGGAGAGACAGACAGCAAATTAACATGAAAAGACTGAAAATTACAACGATGATACAAAATGCCATGAAGGAACGGTAGGTGCCCTAGGAAAGTGTACTAGGGGAATCAGGGAAGACTTCCCTGAGGAAATGACATTTGAGCAATGATCGAGGTGGTAGTAGGGGTTAGCCATACAAAGATTCAGGAGAATTTTCCAGGCTGGGAGCCCTGTGAGGAAGGGACCCTGTGGACTGGAGCATGAAGATTTTGAGAGGAGGCAAGGGAGGATGGATTGTGAATAGAGGGCAAGGTTCCAGGCCTTCCAGACCAGGAAGTAGGCAAATTATGGCCCCCTGCCTATTTTCGTAAATACAGTCTTCTTGGAACATAGCCACACTCCTTTGTTTATCTATTGCCTATGGCTGCGCTTGGCTGCAATGGCAGAATTGACTAGCTACAATAGAGAACTGATGGCCCACAAAACCTAAAATATTTACTCTTCGCCATTTACAGAAAAAGTTTGCAGACCCCTGATCCAAAGGGAGTTCCCGAATGAAAGCAATGCTAGGCAGACCAAAAAAAAAAAAAAATCCAAACGACATAATAGGCCTGTAATATCTGCCAGGCCGGTACCCACAAGCTTTGTAGAGGAAGCCACCTCTGCTCTTGTGGCCAGAGCTGAGTGGACCAGAGATCAGTCCCAGAGCAGCCTGCAACACATATATCAGCTGGACACAAGGGAGGCTGATCAATACTGAGGTGACTCAGCACAAATGTGGGGTAGGCGGCTCCACTGAAGGAAGCTAACCAATCAGACCTTCTCTTCTGGAACTATTAAGTGCCAGGTCAGCAAAATAAGGAGGGCTGTTTGCACTCAGATTGACAAGGCCAACAACACTTAGAAATGTGTCCTGGTTTCTATGTAAATCACTCTACAGGGTATAAACAGGAATCCATAGAGCAAACCTCCTTGGTTGAAAGAAAGGCAGGCCTGACTTTTCCTCCTAAGGAAGTTGGCTGTCTCAATCACTACAATCTGATGCCCTGGGAATATCTTTCCCTGCCTTTTCAAGGGAAAATGTTTCTGTCTTTGAATTTCAGACAGCAAGAAATGAGCTACTCTCTGCAAAGAATAGGGTCAAAAGAAAGATAACCGCATTGGAGGAGATCTTAAACACCAGTAGGTGGCCAGGGAGATGTAACCACGAGAGTTTCTTGGGGAGGAAGCTGAAGTGAAAGCTAAGTACCATAGAATTAGTAGCCCACTGGTAGTTGGGCAGGAGTCCTGAGTTCAAGTCCCTGCTGGGGCACCAGGGGCAGGTCCCCTCTCCTCTCTTTCTTCTGGAAAATGAAGTTTCAAAATCATTCATTCCTCTACAAAGCTGTAGATTAATGGCTAGATCAAGAGGGCACTGTGCCTGAAGAGTGAATAAGGTGGAAAGTGGGAGATGATAGGTAACAGGGACCAGGTCATTTGGAACTTTGGACTTCACTGCTGCACTTCAGCGTTCACCTTGTATGCGACAAGGAACTGTATTCCTTCTTGTGGCTGTTGTAGCCAATCGCCATAAACTTAATGGCTTAAAACAACACAAGTTTATTCTCTTACAGTTCTGGAGGTCAAAAGCCCAACTTGCAGCACATCTCACTGGACTGAAATTAAAGTGTGGGCGGGGCTGTGTTTCTTTCTGGAGGCTCTTTGTCTTTTCCAGCTTCTGGAGGCTGCCCACATTTCGTGCTCCTAACCCCCTTCCAGCTTCAAAGCCAGCAATAGGGGACTGAGTCATTCTCACATCACATCACTCTGATTTTCTTCTGTTCTGCCTCCCTCTTCCACTTTTAAGGACTCTTGTGATCACATTGGACATAACTGGATAATCCAGAAAAATATCCCTCTCATAAGGTGAGCTGAGTAGCAAACTTAATTCTATCTTCAACATTAATTCCCCTTTGTCATCTAACGCAGCATACTCACAGGTCCTAGGGATTAGGTTGTGGACATCTTTGGGGGGGTCACTATTCTGCCCCCCACAGGAACCACTGGTGGTTTTGAGCAGATGAGTGGCACGATCAGACTTGTCCTTTAATGTAATCACTGTGGCATCTGTGTTTGAATAGACATCAGGGTGGCAAGGGAAGAAGCAGAGAGGCCAGTTAAGAGTCCATTCCAAAAATCCAGGCCCAACCTGGTGCTTGAACCAGGATGATGAATGTGGTAAAATTCCAAATATATTTTGAAGATAGAGCCAACAGGATTTGTCAACAGACCAGGTATAGATATGAGCAAAAGAAAGGTGTCAAGGACAACACAAGGCTTTTGGCCTTAGTAACTGGAAGAACAGAGGCACCATTAACTGAAGCCTGCCCAAAGAACCAGTGGGGTTGAATATCAGCTCAGTTTTGCACACAGTAAGTCATTCTACACCCAAATGGAGGTGTCCAGTAGGCCGTAGGATATATGGGTTTCCCAGAGGAGTTCAAGGGAGGGGTCCAGACTGATTAAATACATTTGGAAACACAGCAGGTGGATAGTATTTGAAGCAATGAAGCTGGATTAGATCACCTAAGGAGTGAATATAAATACAGAAGAGGTGAGTGTGCCTGGGACCCCAACAGTTATACCGATTCCCAGCAGTAGATTTGGATCCACCAATAGATCTCAAGGACTTACAGTCTCCAAGCCTCTTGCTACTGCAGCCTGTTATTCTCTCCCACAGTTACCTTCCCCTGCTTTGCAGGGGAGCACAGCCAACAGCAGTGCCTCTTCTCCCAGGCTACTGGGGCATTCTGCTCCCTCCTCCCTAGCCTCTTCCTTTAAATGAGTGGTCCCAAAGTTTTAGGAGAACAGGGTAGCTCTTTCTCACCAAAAGTGGAGAGCATGTCATGTGAATATATTCATTGATTTAATAAATATCAGTTGAGCACTCGCTATGTTCCAAGATTTATGTTGAGGACTGGGACACACTGTGGTTTATAAGACACATTGTACAAGTGATAACAAAAAGGTGTGATGAACTTTTATCAGCATTGCATTTGGCAGCTGGCAACAGAGACTTGAGAAATACTAGCGTGACAGCTTAAAGGACATGTTTCTCAAATGTAGAAGAAGTCCAGAGGTGAGGATTGCAAGGTTGTATACAGCTTCAATGTCATTAGTGTCCCAAGGTTCTTCTATCTTTCTGTTTAACTACGTTCAGTGTGTGGCATCTATCCTCAAGGTTACCACATGATTGTAAGATGGCCATTACAGTACCAGTCATCACATCTGTATGTAATATGAATAGGCAACTAGCAATCTCTGTCACAAGCATCAGGAAAGAACAGGTTGTTGTATGAGTATGTAGCAGGGGGCCAAGTTAAGGCTAGGAGCAGGGACAGTCTCCTAGAAATAAGTGTTTAAACTTGAAGGGCAGCAGTTGCCTACAAAGGGAAGAGGGAACGAGTTTCAGGTAGAAGAAGTAGCATGTGCAAAGCCCTAGAGATAAGAGAAAGAGCAAGGGACAAGGAGGAATCCCAAGAACTTTAGGAATCCTGGAGCACAGCCACAAGTGGGGGCAAATGGAGTGGAAGATGTAGGCAAGGGCTAGATCCTGAAAGCCTGAGGGATCGTGCTCAGGAATCAGCACTTCATCCAGAAGCCTATGGAGAGCTGTTGAAAGATTTTAAGCAGAGAATAGCTTAATTGGGCTTGGCTGAGAATGGTGAATAAAGTAAGGAAAGGAAAGTGGGAGGTGGGTAGACCAATTAGAAGGCAGTGGCAGGAATTTAGACACAAGATGACAATGGCCCAGGCTAAAGCAATTTCAGAGGATAGAGAAAAGTGGAATGGTTTGGAGAAGAATTTAGGAGGAATATAAATACTGATTAAGGCCTCATCTATCTAGTAAGGATCTGATATGGTCGCGCTCCCTGTTCTCTGGGTCCATGACCGTGTGTAGGTGATAGGCCTACAGCTTGCTCTCCTGTGTTGCCTGTCTTTGTTTATGGAACCCCCATCTTCCTACTCACTCAATTATAAAACCTCAGTTGCCTTTGAGTTCTTCTCCATGCACTTAATTTCAAACCAATTCCATTGATTTTTCCTCTAAAATGTCTCGTAAGCCCAACCTACTGCCTTAGTCTAATCCCTGATCAACTTTTGTCTGGATTCTGGCAAAACTTCTTCACAAATCTCACTCTCCCTCCATACAGACTCCACTTGCAGTTTGCTACCAGTTATATCTTAAAGCAGATCTCACTCTACCATCTCTCCGTCCATTCAGCTATCCATTCATCCTATGAGCATGCTTCCTAGTATGTGCTTTGCGGGCTGAGGATGCAGAGACAAAAAAGCCATGGTCTTTGCTCTTGAGAAGCTCACAAGTGGACTCGTGATTCCGAGCAAGTAACAGGGAATCTCAGAACATGATAAGAAATGCTGTTTCCAAGGTGACCTCAAACTGCACTGAGGACAATGGAAAAGCTCCTAACCCAGACTTAGAAGAGGTCAGGAGGGACAGGGGTGTGAACAGTCAGGGAAAATTCCTGGTAGAGGTGACCCTTCTGTTCAGTCTTAAATAACCCCAAGTAGGAGTTATTCAGACAATGGGCAGGGGAACCAAAGGGTTAAGGTCAGAAGGAAAAGCATTCATTCACATCCACAAATATTTATGGAGTACCCACCATGTGCTAGGCAAGACTGACAAAAATAAAGGAAGTAAGATAGATAATTGTGTGTTTAGGAGTCTGCAAACAGTCCCATATGGCTGAAGAGCAGGGCCAGGATTAGGGTGAGGTGAGTGAGGTTCTCACCTTGGGCAGAAAATTTGAAGGGACACCAAAAAAACCAATCAACAAGATAAGTAACATTTAATGCAACATCTAAAAAATAAAAATAATATGTTATCTATGATAAACAAAACATCAAGATTTTAAATAAAGACAGGATCTGACAGTGCCATGCCAAGAAATACCAGAGCCTGAGGCAAAAGGACAAATGTGGGTGGACAAAAAAATGTTGCCTGCCATTTCCATAAACAAAGAATGTTGCCCACCATCAAGTCATCAGGCACTGCAGCTAACCCCTGCAGTGTGCCCTGCGGAAAATTCAGGGTGGAGAAAAACAGGATACTGGCCCTAGACAATTAAGATTCATATCTAAGGAATAACTTCAATGAACCCAGACTCTTGTATCTTCCCATACACAGAAAAGCACTAAAATCATTAACTCGAGATGTCTGTTTTCCATGACTAGCAGGAAGCTTTTGATGTTTGACTACATGTTTTGTTTCATCTTCAGCAAAAATTCCTATTCATCTGGGCTCTTCCCTTTCCTCTTTGGAGCAGTTCCTCAGAGCTATCTGAGAGGCTGTCTCCCAGGCTGTAGTCCTCAGTAAGTTTCCCAAATAAAACATAACTTGCAACTTTTAGGTTGTGTGTCTTTCTTCAGTCAACATGTGAATCCCTGTATATACCTTTTAATATATTTTAATGGCTAGTTTATTCCAGAACATTAAAGTAGTTGAAAAAATATAGTAAATTTGAAAAGTAGGTATATTAAAGTTCACATTAAGTTTAAATATTTTGTTTTTACCTCAAACAGCGTTTATTATAATTTTACTTTCTGGCTTTAATGAAAGCAAATTCATCAATAATATCTTCATCCATGAACTGATGAATGGATAAAGAAGATGTGTTATACAGATACAATGGAATATTACTCAGCCACAAAAAATAATGAAATAATGACATTTGCAACACAGACAGACCTAAAGATTATCATACTAAGTTAAGTAAGTCAAAGACAAATATCATATGATAGCACTTATATGTGGAATCTAAAGAAATGATGCAAATGAACTTATTTACAAAACAGAAATAGACTCACAGGCATAGAAAACAAACATGGTTACCTAAAGGGATAGTGGAGGGGCGGAGGAGAGATAAATTAGGAGTTTGGAATTAACATATACACACTACTATATATAAAATACATAAACAACAAGGACCTAAAAATATAAAGATAGGAAAAAAATCTTCAAAATCTACATCTGGAGTAGTGACAGAAGAAGCTGAAGTGTAAGCAAAGGCAAGCTCACAAAGGATGCTAATGAGTTTGGACTGTATCCTAAAGGAATATTGACCTAAAATGAGAGGGCTTGGGGTTAGACAGAGTTTATTCAAATCTCCACTCCTCCACTTATTAACTTAGTGACTTTTGGCAGGTTATTTATCTGCATTAAGTGTCTGTTTCCTCATCCATAAACTGGAGATGATAGTACTTACCGTAAAGGACAATTGTGGGAGTGTAGATGCTTCTAAAGTGCTTAGCACAATGCTTCCCATCTACTATGCTCTTGATGCATGATAGCCATTATTATGAATATGGCTGTGGGGAGCCACTGAAGAACTTTTAGCTACAAGGTGACAAGATCAGTTTTGTACTGGAGAAAGATCATTGTAGCAACAGTGTGGAGAATGATCACAGGAGGCAAGACAGACAGAGTGACTAGGTAGGAGATAACGAAGAACTAAAGTCATTGCAAGAGAAAAGAAGAGGGCCTGAAATAAGGGCCTGGTGATAGGGCTAGAGAAGTGAGGACACACTTGAGATATACTAAGGAGATAGAATTAAAATGATGAGGGGGAGTAAGGAGGGCAAGCAGTTTGGACAAGTGGGTGAATGGTAGGGAACATAGAGGAGGGGGCAACTTGGGAAGGATGGTTATTGGATGAAACAATTAAGATTAGGTTTGACCAAATACAACAGAAAATCCAGGGCTGCTGTGGTAGCTCCAAGAAGTCATCAGGGATCCAGGCATATCTGTCTACTTTGCCATCTTTAGCATATGCCTTCCATTGTCAAAGTTACTTCAAGATCCAAAGTAGCTTCTGGAGCCCCAGAAATCATGACTGCATTCCAGACAGCTGGAAGGAGGAACAAAGAGAGGAAAGCAAAACGGTGTAGCTTCCAGCTGAGTCAGTCCCCTTTAAGAGACTTCCAGAAGGTCCTACAAAACTTCTTACATATCAGAAACCAGTAACACTGACACATCTAGATGTAAGAGAGATTGGGGAATAAGTGTCTTTTATCTCAATGCATTGACATTCATGTCAATGGGATGTCAAATGGGAGTTCTGTTACTAATGAGGTAGGAGGAGGGCAGAAAAGGGAGAAGCCTGCAAGATGGAGTGTGAGTCTGAGAACTCACTCCCAGGAAAATCACCAACTTTCCTTGTGGGGGAAGGAGGGAGTTGAAGAATATTTTAAGATGCAGAATGGATTAATACACAATTTGAGGATATTATATCTCAGTGCTGTGAAAATTACTCAGATAATCTTCCACCCCACCTCCACCTTCTGTGACATTTATTGCAATGGTGCAGGAGTATTATAAATAAGGTTTTTGGTGGATATTAAGGGTCTACATTTCCCATTTGGGTTGAAACAGTGTAGAACTGAGATAGCAGCCCAGAGATGATCACAAGAAAAGAAGCTGCCTGGAGCTCCCAGATATCCCGGCAGGGCTCTGGACTTCGATAGGATGTAGAATGTGGTTTTGAGCCTGGCTCTCTCAGCAGGCTAACATTTTTGCAGCAAAGGAGCCATTCTGGTCTCACACCTGGGGATGAGTAAGTAAGATGAGAACGGCTTGCTCCAGTTGGGTCAGAATTCTGTTTTTTGTTCTAGAATCACCCAGACTCAGGACTGTCACTGGCTTGGGGATCTTCCAGAGCTAAAGAGGAGCCCTGCCCTGGCCCCTTAAGGCCAGCCAGAACCAACCTGATTTTTAGGTATGGAATATCTGACCCTTGTGGGACTAGGGGTGGATCTTTGTGTTGTCCATGTGGTTGGAGCACATAAGCATTTGTGAGGTAACCAGATGGCAGGAGGATAACATTGTTCCTGGGCAACCTGGCTTCATTAACTCTATGGCTTTGGTCAAGGTGCTACCTTGTGCAAAATTCCTCTAAGTCTTTCCTCACCCCCCCGCTTTCTAACTCCCCCTTCCTGTGCACCATGGAACCAATAAGCCCCCTTCCAACTCTAGCAATCTTGGTATCCTAGTACTAAGTAGTGACCAAGGACTTAGGGTTTAGTTTTAGACAAAATCAGGCACCGTTGTGTGACCCTAGGCAACTTCCTTTGCCTCTCTGCGCCAGTGTTTGCATCTGTAAAATGGGTGGTGGCTAACTATAACTGTCTCTTAAATGACCTAAATGTGGTAATACACTCAGAGGCTTAACGCACTGCGATAGCCTTGACAGTGACTATTTATCTTCCAATCATCTGGCAAGTTCATCCCACTCATCATTCCTCAAACCGGCTCTTTTTTTTAAATGTCCTTCTCGTTTAAATCTCAAATATCCGCCTAGGTAGTAAAGTTAGTCCGCATCTGACTCCTTTTTTCTCTGTCCCTCCTTCCCAGGGCCCACCCTCCGCGAACGCAGAGCGTCTGCTGGTCAGATTGATGGTCGGCGACCGCGGTCTCAGAGGCAGTGCAATCTTGTCCTCGGCTTGGGAAGTTTCCGAACGGCCAACTCAGATCTTTTGCGCCGCTGCCCGGCAGGGAAAGCCGCCAGCCCATTCTCAGGGACGGGAGTGGAAGAATCACACTGCAGCAGGGGTAACAGGGACCGCGGCCAATGAGGGGGGATGGGCGCATTAGAAGATAACGGGATGACCGGAGTCAAGAACGCGCCGCCACGACATCTCCGCCCGGCCTCCTTATCCTCCAACCGGTGGCCCCAGTTATCCTCCCAGATCCGCGCAGCGGCTTCAGAAGTGACAGCCACGTGTATCGCGGGGGACTAGGATGTTGGCGTGGGGGCGGGGTTGGAAGGGCGCCCGAGAGGTGAAGAAGGACCCGCGTACGCGTGCCCGGGCGCCGGCTGCCAGGCGACGCCGCCGGGAGCGAGTACGCTCCTGACGTCACTCGCCGTTCGTCCAATGAGCGGCGGCCAGAGGAAGGCGCCGTTCCGCTCCCTCCCGCCCCCGCTGCCGCCACCACAGCAGCAGCCTCCGGGAGCTTCTGAGGAGGCGCGGGCCGCCGCAGGCTGGGGCGCTGCAGTGCGCCGTCCGGAGCCCCTGGACGAGGCCCAGGGAGCCGCTCGCCCAGACCCCGCCGCCCGATGTCCTCAAGATGGAGGTAGGGGGGAGGGCGCCGTGAAGAAAGCCGCGCTGTGGGCGCGGGGGCCAGGGCGCGGGCGCTCCGGGCGGAGGCGGTGGCGGGATGGGGCTGCTGCTTATGATCCTGGCGTCCGCCGTGCTGGGCTCCTTACTCACGCTGCTCACCCAGTTCCTGCTGCTTTACCGCAAACAGCCCGAGCCGCCGCCGGACGAGGCCGCCCGCGCGGCCGACGGCTTCCGCTACATCAAGCCGGTGCCGGACCTGGCCCTGAGAGAGTACCTTTATGGCGGCGGCGGGGCTGAGGAGCCCTCCGGCGGGCCACCCGAGGGCGGCCCGACTCCGGCCCCCGAGACCCCCGCCCCGCCGACGCGGGAGACCTGCTACTTCCTAAACGCCACCATCCTGTTCCTGTTCCGGGAGCTGCGGGACACCGCGCTGGCCCGCCGCTGGGTCACCAAGAAGATCAAGGTGGAGTTCGAGGAGCTGCTGCAGACCAAGACGGCCGGGCGCCTGCTGGAGGGGCTGAGCCTGCGGGACGTGTTCCTGGGCGAGGCCGTGCCCTTCATCAAGACCATCCGGCTCCTCCGGCCCGTGGTGCCCTCGGCCACCGGGGAGCCCGACGTTCCTGAGGGGGAGGCGCTGCCCGCCACCTCCCCCGAGGAGCTGGCCTTCGAGGCGGAGGTGGAGTACAGCGGGGGCTTCCACCTGGCCATCGACGTGGACTTGGTCTTCGGCAAGTCCGCCTACCTGTTCGTCAAGCTGTCCCGGGTGGTGGGGAGGCTGCGCTTCGTCCTCACCCGCGTGCCCTTCACCCACTGGTTCTTCTCCTTCGTGGAGGACCCGCTGATCGACTTCGAGGTGCGCTCCCAGTTCGAAGGGCGGCCCATGCCGCAGCTGACCTCCATCATCGTCAACCAGCTCAAGAAAGTCATCAAGCGCAAGCACACCCTCCCGAGTTACAAGATCAGGTGAGAGGGGCTTGGGGGGAAGGGTCGCCCGGCCGCGGGGGCCTGGCTGCTGGGACCCCGGGCCTGGAGGCACGCTGCCGCCTGCGTGGGTGGGAAGGGCCACGACTGAATCCCAGTCCCTGCTTTCCAGGGCTCTTGCCAGCCCTGGACAGGGCCCTAGATAAAGGCAGGTAGTGCCTACGTTCTTTGCTTCCGAAGGGCCTTAATGGGAGCTAGAAACCTCTTCGTGTGTTCTTGGGCGTCCAGGGTGCTGTCAGCATGGGTCGAAGCAGCATATGGAAGATGGAAGGGAAGTCCACCCTCCTCCCCGGGATGGCTCTGGGACTGTTGAGAAACTTCTATCCGTGGCTGCTGCATTGAGGGCAGCTTTGCTGCATCACCTTGGCCACGTTGAGAAATTGTTCCTGGACACAAAGTACAGGCGTGAAGAGTGTGCTGGTAGCCCAGGGCTGTTGTGTTTTGCAACTGCAGGCCCGTTTTGCTGTGCTGTTTCGGCAACTTTCAGGGTAGAGGGAGTGTCTGTTGGAAAGGAATACTCTTCCACTGCAGATTGGTAACGAGTTGGGAGCCTGTGCGTGTTGTAATTCTCTGCACATTCTGTGTTAATGTCATCTGCCCTTTGGGGGTGGGTTCTATAGCACAGACGCAGACTGCCCCTCACGTTTCAGCTCTTCCTGGCTCTGAGTTCCTCCCACAGTACCCGAAATGGCCCTGCAGATAGTATTTTAAAGATTGGTAGTGATTTTAACTGTTTTAAAGTCTCCCTATATCTGGCGGTTTGATTTTCTGTAGTATACTATTTTGATTAATGTACAAGGGTTTGGGTTGTTTTTTTTTAATATGGAAGTGGAAGGGGAAAGAAAGTTTTGTAGGGCTAGAGGCTTCATCCACTTTGGTCTGGGAAGGCTTGTCGGTGTTGAAAGGGTCATGTATGGCTATTTCTTACAAAACATGAATTTTTAATTTTACTTTCTGTCCTCCTTTAATATTGTGTTCATTAAAATGTTTGACGCTTTTAGATTTTGTTCTTTCCTATAAAATTATGTAAATCTGGTATTTGCCTTACCTAGTTTCCTTTAGTGGAAGTTACATGTTTCTAGATCACTGATTTTCTACCACAGTTTCAAGCATTAGTGACCCAAATAATTCAGGAATATTTGATGTTTGGGTTTGGGTTTGATGTTTGGGTAATCACAAGTATTGACTTGTGTGATGTGGCAGATTTACCTTAGTAATTGTGTTTTGTTTACGCTAATATCACAGAGTGACAGCTTAAAACCGTCAGGTGGCAGGAGAAATTTATAATGGAAATATTTCCATAGATTTGCAGAGGTGGTCATCCACTGTTTGATTTCCTGTTCTGTGAAGTAGAACATAACTTTATGAAACCTACTCTTTCAGCTCTGAAATGTAAGTGACTAAATTATAAATGAGTTCTAGTGTTTAAGCAGTGAGGTGTTTATAGCAGTGTGTGGCTAAGAAAGTCATGAGAGAAAGTTGTTACAGATTTTGATAATTCTATCACAATTTCAATTCTGATGTTTTCTGGGTAACTTTCAGGTGATAAAACTTGACTAAGTTATTATTTGGGGGTTATTTGTAGGATAGCCAGTGGTAGTGAGGGTACATGTCATTTTGAGGTGTTTTTTTTTAATGTAGACTTGGAATTCAGTTAAATCTGAAGGAAATTATGATTAGAAGTTATGGAGCCATTAATAGGTTTATTGCTTTGAAGGAACTTTATCATCTGTATCATTGAATAGCATCATCGTTTAAAATGTAGCAAAATTGCTTTTATTTACTGTATCCAAAGGGATTTTTAAAAACATAGCATGTGTGTGTTTGGTTATGTATGATATTTCAACTTTTAAACCTTAAGCATTAAATGATCACCTCCAGAAGTATACACACCTGTGCTCTTTATATTCGAAGGCATTTCAATGGTCAATCAGTAAATACTGTACAGAACATATCACTCAATCTGTAAATATTTATTGTACACCTGCTATGTGCTTATCATTGTTTTAGGTGCTGGGGTTTCAATACTGAACAGTCTCAGTCCTTATGGAGGTTGGAGTTTAGTGAGAATTGAATTAGCTGTACTTAATAAGATTTAAACTAGAATGTGATTGATGGGGTTGAAGTAACTAGGAAGCTGATTTTAGTTTAGTAAAAGAAAATGATAGAAGTGTGAGGATGAAAAGGGCTGCTTCAAGAAGTGTTGAGTTCTCTCATCTGTGTGTAGCTGTTCTGCCAGGAATATTTTAAAGTACTGATGTTGTGGTACAGATTCAAGTTTCAGCTAAGAGAATGAATTAAAATACATTTAAGATGTATCACAATTCTCATCATGAGAATTAAAGTAGCTATGGTTTATCCTTTTTTATAGATCAGGGGATAGTGCCCAGAGTAGTTAAATAACTTGCTTAAAATCACACAGCTGTCAAGTTCTGATAAAGTCAAGCTGCCCTTTTTCCTTAAACTCTGCTGTGTTGTTCTTAAGGATTTTTTTTTTAAGTATGTCATCAAAATATGTGGGGGTAGCCTTCCAAATTAACTGAGAACTCTGAGTATGACTATAAAGCTTTTTTTTTTCTTAAAAAAATTTTTTTTTGGAAATTTTGAGAAACGATCCTTTTAAGGTTAAATCATAAGGTTAAATCTTTGGGTGCTGCCCCACTTAGCATTTCTTTTTTAATCCAGCAGATTTTATTTCTAAATAGAAGGTCTTGCTAGTTTATCCTTTTTAGCTATCTAATCTACTTAGAGCTAAAGCAGTAACGAAAATTGTATTGAGTCTTAGGATCTTTTGGCACTTGAAATTATTATAAAACAGAAATACCTTGCCAATTAACATCGTTGTCACTTCTTCCCCCTCTTCATTTGTTTTTTATTTTCATGTTGCTCAAGTAAAAGTGGCCCATCAGGACTACCCATTCTTGATGTCTCATAAAGAGATGAGAAGGGAGCTCAAATGATTGGTTGCTTTCTGGGGACCCAGCTGACAGACATTTACCCAACTAACACAGTTTGTAAAGCATTATAGTATTTTTAAATAAGTATACATATTCTACATATTATAATTCTAATTTTATTAATTTTTACTAATATTCTGATTTCACCACCTCAGTGTTCATTGTTTTGATTTTTTCTTAAAATGTATACTTTAAAATAGTAAAAGCCATAGTTTTTAAAAAATTATTATTAGTCAAAAATTAGTCTTCAAGAGAGAAGGATTACCACCAGTGTTCTTGATTACACGGAGAATCCATCTTCAACATGAAATCTGAGTAATAGTCCTGAGGAGTTTAGGGTTTGGGAGTCTGACATTTGAGATTCTTACTGATGCTTCTGTTCCTTGGGTTATTATTGCTGTGTAGTTAGCAGTCGTTGCATACTGAAAGGCCAGATTCAGTTTGTAGGTACTTTGAATTTGGCCTGCACTGTGGTTTTCTTATTTCTTAATTGCCAACATTTAAAAATGGAAAATTTTGCATGATTTGGATTTCTGGCTTTTCTTAGGAAAATTTGGAAGATCTGGTAGCACTAGGCTTGCATTTGTCCTAGCAATAATAAGATGGAGAGATGGAGTCTAGTAGCAGCTGCCGGAACCTCTTACGTGTAGCTTGTAGTTCCCACCCACTTGCTACATTTACTGATGGTACTTGCCTGGCCTGGCAATATAAACTTGAGATGCTTACTAAATGAGGAGCGTTACTGTTGCTCTTCATCGAAAATGGGAAGAGTTAGTTAACAGCTGGATAGTAGAGGGTGATAATTTCTGTCCCTCTTTAAACATTATGCCTTCGAAGAGACTTTCACTGAGCAACTTTATTTTATAAAAGACATTATCATTATAATGTTGAATGTTAAAAAAAATCATTCTGTTAGAAATCTTTTAAAAATCCCTTGAAACATTTTTCGTTTCTCTGCAGTACAGTGATAGTAAGTAGACAGTGGCTGCTTTTACCTTGAGTTTGGTGGACTTTTGCTTTAGTGCAAGGTTTGGGTCATTAATTAACTATATATAAGTGTTTACTTCTCTGACTTACAAATGAGGGGGCATCTACTTATTGACACCATTTGAATTTAATGAATGAGTATGGAACAAATATTTGGGGGAAACTTCACTTTTCAGGTTCATGGAATGTCTTCTGAACATGACTGTTTTGTCATAACTGTTTTGTTCTTTTACTCTTGAAAATATTCCAATATGTATTTGTAGAAAACTTTCACATATTCTTAGTGACTGGAGATTGAGGAGGCGAGGACAGGACTGTATTTAGTTAGATAGGGTCTTTTAGCATCTTTATTTACATCTTCTCTAAATATACCATTAATTTCAGAGAACTAAATTAGGCTTGGTCTGGAAAGCCTCATACTCTATAATGTGGCTTGTAATTGTGTTATTTCTTCCTTGGTCTTCTGAGGTGAGGAAGAAAAACATTTATTCTTAATTATAACATTTTAAATTTTACTGATTATTTGAGGTAAGGATAGTAATTGATGTCTTCTTAAAAACTTTCAAAGTAAATTCTCTGAAAGCTGACAAAATCATTTGTAAAGTTAAGTGTATGTGCTGTGTTTATTCACTTACGCTTTCATACTTTTTTTTCTATATATAGACAACTTGTAAAAGGTATCTTTGCTTAGGCTGGAAAATACTTTAAAATAGCTGCTAAAATTCCTTAGTGATTGTAGGAATCATAGTTTTACTTACTAATGTTAGTTTTACTTACTAATGTTTACTTACTAATGTTAGTTACTGTTTACTTTAGTAAGTAGGAATCATAGTTTTACTTACTAATGTTAGTTTTACTTACTAATGTTAGTTTTACTTACTAATGTTTACTTACTAATGTTAGTTACTTACTAATGTTAGTAGGAAATATAACTCACCTTTGATACTTTGGGAGAGTGGAGACAAGGACATTGGGGTATCACGCTAGCTGTTCTGGAGTAATGATGTAATGTATTTGCTAATTTTTTATCTATTATGCTTTTTCTTGTACTCCTGCTCAGATGAGTATCTCTATATAAATGGAATTGTAAGATCATTATCTTAGATAGTTGTCATTTTAAAAATAGACACTTATTTTCAGTAACTATTTCCTGAAGACTACCATACCTCCTGTTGTGTGAGAGTATGGTGATAAAAAGTGGTTAAAACAGAGTTCATGCTTTCAAGCTGGTTAGTCTTCCAGGGGAAAGCAATGAACAATTAAATTAAAGCTCATTATAATGACATTTGGATACATTTAAGACCTTCAGTTTTGTGAGAAACAGAGGAGAGATCAGTGTCTCTGCTAGGCAAATACTTGATTACTTTGTGTTGTATAATATTTTGTGGCCTTAGTTTCCTTGGTACACCTAAGTATGCTCCAGTTTAGTGTTGGTTTTAATAACTTCTTGCAAGTTGGGTTTTCTTAAGCTGTTTTGAATTATTATGATTTAGGCATTTAAAACACTTCAGATAGAAAATAATATATTGAAAATTAAATCTTTGCTCTAGAAATTTGATTTACGTATTGAAAGGAGAAGAGTAATTATGAGGAAACTGTTGGATTCTAATCTGTGGTGTACAGGTCTGTTGGCTTCTGGGAAAGCCCTACTTTGTTACTAGAAGTAGTAGCCAAAGCAGATCATTATAAAGTAGATTGCATTGGAGGAGCATGCCTGACCAAAAACTTAATATTGACTTACAAATATTACTAATTTATCATATGAGATAGAGGCACAGGTAATAAAATCACTTTGCTAACTATATGCCAGGAAATGTGTGTGCAGTTCCATACACTTGCTATCTCTCTTAATAGTTAAAGGAACTGTGTAGGAGAGGTCGGTATCTCATTTTTACAAAGATGTGGAAACTTGAGACTGAGGGGCTTAGTGACTTTCTCAAAGTCCTTTAAAAAAAAAAAAAATCCTGACAATAGCCAGGAGATGGAAACAACCTAAGTGTCCATCATCGGATGAATGGATAAAGAAGATGTGTCACATACATACGATGGCATATTACTCAGCCATAAAAGGAAACGAAATTGAGCTATTTGTAATGAGGTGGATAGACCTAGAGTCTGTCATACAGAGTGAAGTAAGTCAGAAAGAGACAAATACCGTATGCTAACACATATATATGGAATTTAAGAAAAAATGTCATGAAGAACCTAGGGGTAAGACAGGAATAAAGACACAGACCTACTGGAGAATGGACTTGAGGATATGGGGAGGGGGAAGGGTAAGCTGTGACAAAGCAAGAGAGTGGCATGGACATATATACACTACCAAACGTAAAACAGATAGCTAGTGGGAAGCAGCCGCATAGCACAGGGAGATCAGCTCCGTGCTTTGTGACCACCTAGAGGGGTGGGATAGGGAGGGTGGGAGGGAGGGAGACGCAAGAGGGAAGAGATATGGGAACATATGTATAACTGATTCACTTTGTTATAAAGCAGAAACTAACACACCATTGTAAAGCAATTATGCTCCAATAAAGATGTAAAAATAATAATAAAAAAAATAATAATAAAAATTTTAAAAAGTCCTGGACTCCCAAAGACATGCTGTGTTACTTCTGCAGAGATATATCAATGGTTACTCTGAATAAACCGGGAGTTTGCAAACAAGCTGGTGTTAGGCCCACAAATTAAGAATGGCTTTTACATTTTTTAACTTTACATTTAAAGTTGTTCAAAAAAAAGAGAGAGAGAAGAAGAAGAATGTGCAACAGACCATATGCACCCACGGATTCTAAAATATATCCTATCTGGCCCTTTATAAAAAATGGTTTGCTAATTCCTGCTCTAAATCCTTAAACAGAAAACCCTAAAAAACAAAAAAACTATGGTTAAGTGCATACAAAAAAGGAACGTGTACGCATATATGTTGAAAGGTACCTTTAAACCTTTTTTTGAGGGTCCTTTTGGGAAAGCTAATGAAAACTGTGGATACTCTGCAGAAAAATGCATAAACAGTTTAATTTCATGGAATTTTTAGTCCTCTGGAAACCTGTCTGGGGTCATTAACTCCCGGTTGCATAGTAAACACAGAGGGATACAACTTTCCATAAATATAACTAAAACTAACCTGCTAAAACAAATATTAAGCACTTAATACTTTTGCTGTCCTTCTTGTATGCCTTCAATGGTGCCAGCATTTCTATTCTTTTTTTTTTTTTTTAATTTATTTATTTATTTATTTTTGGCTGTGTTGAGTCCTGCTTGATGCGCACAGGCTTTCTCTAGTTGCGGCGAGCGGGAGCTACTCTTCGTTGCGGTGCACAGGCTTTTCATTGCGTTGGCTTCTCTTGTTGTGCAGCACGGGCTCTAGAGCGCAGGCTCAGTAGTTGTGGCGCACGGGCTTGGTTGCGCCGCAGCATGTGGGATCTTCCCTAACCAGGGTTCGAACCTGTGTACCCTGCATTGGCAGGCGGATTCTTAATCACTACGCCACCAGGGAAGCCCCAGCTCAGGCATTTCTAAAAAACCTCTCACTATCCAAGAAAGTATAACCTGTCTCTTTTTTTTCTCTTAGTAAGATTCCCTATAGCAGGCTGAGACTTTCTGAATCAGTTGTTCAATACGAACAAGTTAGTTAGTTTCTACCACTAAATATCTACTTTAGAAGTTAAATACTGACCCAGCATTTCTTCCCTTCACATTCTCCGTTTCCTCAGAACAGTGTCACCAGGAAACAAGTGCCGTTAAATCCCTTTGTTCCTTTATAGAGTCATAGGACCTACCAACACTTTGGGCATGGCATGAGAGCACTTCACACTTCATTGGAAAGTCATAAAGCAACTACTGGGTCATTAGCAGAAGTTTTACAGAGTAGTTTCGAAATCTCTCTTGCCAAATTGCTAGGACTCCCATAAAACCACATACTTACTATATTTGTACTAGGGAAAAATGAGGTGTAAGTGTTAAATATTTACCTTCAAATGAGTAGAACTGCAGGTGCTACATAGAGACTGGCAATACCATGGAATTATTTCATTCTTTTGGTTGAAGCTATAGGGAAGTACTTAAATTGTCTATTCCAGTAGATAGAGTTTTGAATTAACGTATACTTGCATTCAGCACTCTACCGTGCAAAAAGACCTTGGACAAAAGGCCTTATCTTCTCTTGGTCTCAGTTTCCAGATTTGTAAAATGGAAACGGAAATAATATCTATCTAATTGGAGATAATAAATGTCACATATGATACCTGCTGAATAAATGTACTCCTCTCCGTTTTAATTTCATTCCTCTGATATACTGAAGCATTAAGTTTGAGTTGTACCCCCAGCTTTATGCTCAAACACACAAATACAAGCCTCTTATATGCTGAGGAGGTGCCTGTCTCTCCCTCTGTCCCTCCCTCTCCATCTTCCCCTCCCCATCTCCCCCTCCCTCTCCATCTCCCCATCCTTTTCTCCTTAATAATAAAGTGGAGAGTATAATATAAATGTGACCCTGAAAATTGGTTTGTAGGTGTAACATAGACATTTCTCCAGGCACTATGCATAGGTCTAAGTCATTTAACTGATTTACTCCACTTTTGGCCATACCTTATTTTCTGTAACTCTTATATTCTATAACTCTTCCTCTCACTTACTCTTTTCTGGCCTTCTGGGTGTTCTCACACTCCAAGCTGCACCCATCACAAGGCCTTTGCTAGACCTTCTCCAAGAATGTTTTTCCCACAGATAGCCAAAGAGCTTACCCTTTCACTTTTTCAGTTCCTTGCTTCCATATCACTTTTTGACTATCCTATATAAAAAAGTACGCTAGCCTGTTAAACGCAGAATTTTTTTTTTGCACAAACTTTTTACTGATACTGTGTGTGTGTGTGTGTGTGTATTTCTGTGTGTATATACAGAAACTGCCCAAATCGTAAGTATACAGTTAATAAATTTTCACAGAATGAACTCAGCCTTGTAACTGAAGTCCTGGGATTTTGAAGTTAGTCTGTCTAAAGAATACCCGTTCACTGAATTTCTTTCAATAGAATGTATAGAACATATTAACCTTTTTTTTAATGGTTGAAGGTTGTTGTTATAAACACAGACTGATGATATATAACCCAGTTCTGATTGTAAAATCAGTATTGAAGAGGAATGCCTTCTCCCCTACACATACACAGGCACACACATACAGGCATGCACACGCACTCGAATGATGCTGATTGAGGTTTCCAACAGTTCACAGTGCTGACTGCAAGGTCTGTCAGGCACCTTACTGACACCATCTCTCCTCCTCTCATTCCCACACACAAAGACAAAACACAAATGTGTTTGCAGCCTTCTCTGGCACTCCAGAAGCCTTGGTTTTTAATTTCACATTCTTAGGAAAGTTCCAATATTGATAAACCGCAGATTATCATCCTTCCCTTGGACTGATACAGAATAACAATAAAACTTATTTTCACTGGTTTGGTGCATAATTACCAGTTTTCCTCAAACCAGCAGAATGCTTTAGAACATGTATTTCTTCTCTAATCAGCCCATTGGATCTTTATGCCCATAAATTCTTCATGTATTGTAGGGAGAATGGGGCTGATGATATGGTAGGTGGATTACTGGAATGTCCATGCTTTGATTTGCATAACTTTGATAAAAAAAAAAAAGGCTACACAATTTCCCACTCCCCAGCATAATTCTTCCGGATATGTACTTACAACAAAAATGCTGATTAGCAAGCATAGTAAAGATGTTTTAGTTGAGTTTATTCTTTTGTATTAAGTACCTGTTATGTGTACTTGTTTCGTTGGTGAGGTATGTGCCAGTTGAATAGGTATTTGTAACCTAAGTATGTTTAGAAATGGTGTTTCTGCCAGGATCAACTCCATATCCTCCTATATAATCTGCAATTATAAGTGACTATTGTTTTCTTTGCTGTAAAATCTTAAGTAGCAATAATGGGGGAGCTATTATTTCTGTTTAGTAGCTGGCTACAAGAATCTCTGTTTTGAAAAATGACTGTGTTGTTTTCTTAGTACAGCTGTTTCATGCAGACATCAGTATCTACCAAATAGTGCATCTGGTGTGGTGTGCGCACTCATTGTTCTTTTCACACAATAGCTTTTCATGCATATTAGATTATACTCATACTTATTACTAAGGATGAATGTGGTTGCTGACTACACAGTCTCGCTACCTGAGTTATTTGGTCAAGCAAGTAAATAATTCAAAGCTTTTAGTTCTGTGAAACTTGCTGAGGCTGAAGTTAAGAGCCATTCTTCCATAGCTAATTTCATTGTGATAATTATTTTTATAATACACTGAAAATTTTGTTTTGTTCTCACCATTATTAAGTACAATATTATTTTTGGAAAGTTTATGAAGATTATGTCTCATCTATTTTAATATTTGGAAAGGTTATTAGTTCTCAGTATTTAACTTTGGATTTTAATCAGAACTAGAATTGCAGACTCTTGACATGGGAAAAATTTAAGTAAATGTTTGTAGCAAAATATGATTGCTTTTGTTTACTGTTGCTGGAGTGGTAGATAGCACAGATTGAATTTAGTTCAGCTATTTTGAAATTAGTGAAGTGTAAGGAGAAAATTCATGACCATCTTAGTCTGTAGTAAAGCCCATGAATACAATTTATCTAAATTATAAGCCATTTTAGGGGTAAATTGCTTACTTAAAATATTTGAGTAAATTATTCAAACTATTTGAATTTTTTAGTACTATAGAGTTAGGATTTGGATTCATTCTGAGATTCATGCCAGTCAACAAGCATTTTAGACCAGAATCTGTGGTAATAATTGTTGGAGCCTCTGTGGTCTTAAGGTTTTTCTTGAAAGTAACTCAGCCTCTTGCCCTGAAATAGTAGGATTATATGATGAGGAACATCTGTTTACTGCGGATTTCTTTATTTAGTGTATAGTTGGGTAAGTCATGTAACTTGTAATTTTTGATACTGAATGAAACAAAAATCTAAAGTTTTTAAAGTTCTTAGAGAAAAGAATGAGGTGGCATTATTATTCACTTCTCTGTTATTTCTGCATAGGTCTAATGTAGGAATTTCTCCTAAATGTGCAGGTACAAATCATCTTTAATATATTTTCATTTAATAAGTTTGACTTTAGTTAGGTGATTGGGTTATGAACTAAGTGTAGCATAGATATGGATAATATTAAAAATCATTTATAGTTCAGAAAATGCTTTGCTACTTTTATTTGGATAGAGAAAATTGAGGGGAAAGCTGGACATTTATAACCTTAAAGTATTAACTTTTGCCTCATTTCTCTTGTTCAGATCTTTTGCTGTTTCTTACTTCATATCTGGAATGGAGTTTCTGTCTGTTCAATACAGCTAACTGACTTAAGACAGACCTCTGTGTTACATACTTCATCTTTCTTATCTTTGCATAGTAGGGAAGTGATAATTTTGGCATAAGATGTTTTCTTTCCCCCCATCCACTAGATTTCAGAAGAGATTCAGTTTACTCAGTAATTGTTTGATACCATCTTTGTCCAGGGCACAGTGCACTGCAAAGAGAATTAGTGCAATGAGGGAATAAATAAAACAGTCCTTCCTTCCTTCAAGATTTTTTTTAATCTAGTGTGAGAAACAGTGTACTTAAAGTAAAATAATGAGTTACAACTTGGAATTTAAGAAGATTTGCCATGACTAAGAGTTGTTACTAATGGTTTTCAAAGTATGGTTTGAGGACCCCTTTGGACTTTGAGAGCCTTACAGGGCAGTCTACCAAGTCAGAACTATTCTCATTATAATACAAACATGTTTTCACCTTTTTCACTGTCATTCTGTCATAAGTGTACAATGGAGTTTTCCAGGAGTTTCCTGATATGCGATGACATCATCACCCTGAAGGCTAATGGAATGTGAGCTTTTGTAGTCTTATGTTTAAAAGTATTATTTCTAGTTTCTAATGTGGCAAATATGAATTCATATAACCCATATAAACAACAGATTTTTGGAGTCCTTAATAATTTTTTAAAATGTATAGGGGCCCTGTGAACAGAATATTTGAGAACTGCTGGTCTAACCTGAAGTTTATTTATTTTTGGCCATATGTAAAGGAGATACCCCTATTGCCTCACTTTCTGAGTCAGCTTTAATGAATATTAAATACATACATTATTTTTTGTTGCTTTATAGTATTGCTTGTACATCTTGGTGTTGTAAGGAGCACAGGCTGGGTGGATGTGTTGCAGTTTTGACTGTACCATTTACTATGTGATCACAGAAAGCTATTACTTGAACTTCCTCATCCTTAGTTTTTTCATATGTAAAATAAGACTTATAATGCTGTACATTGTTATGAGTTACGAGAATCAAGGATGTCTATGAAATTATTATGTAATTTGTAAATGTGCTAGAGTCATGTAAAGTGGTCATTTTTATATTCCCTTATTCAAAGGCATGTATTGGAAAGCTGGTAGAGAGGAATAGAAGGAGTTGGGATTTGAGGACAGTTCTCATTGCTCTGCCCTTTTTTTTAGCTTTGTGAAAGCTGAGAGTTTCAATTTAATTGATCATAGGCTATGGTAAGAGACGTTCACATTGTAGGTTATGATGAACATAAAAAGATAGGCGATTTATTAGACATGGTCAAGAGAATTACTTTGGTTCCCTGAGCCACTCATCTCATTTGATACTTTATCTCTCTCCTGCATAGGAGATCAGTTAACATTGACTCATCTTTGAGTCACCAGCTATTGAGTTCTGTTATGAGGGACTTGCAGCCTCTATTATCACTCTTGTTCGACGTATATATAAAACCGCTTCAGAAAATTTTGAAGCATTTTAGATCTTGATCAGTCTGTGCAGAATTAGGAGTTTAGATAAAAGTGAACCTTTCGTATTAGGTAGACGGTGTATGGATGAGCAGGTGGGAAAAGTTTCTTTGTAACGGTATTTGTTATCCTTGTTCGTTTTAGTTTCATTACCACTTAGGAGTACTTTTTTCTCCCTAGGAGTACAGAAATTAAAATCATTTTCCCAAGTATGAACTTTGTCAACCTAGTGCACACCAAGGAATTCCATAAATAGAACAATTCTGCATGGGTTTCCTTAAGTCAGTTTCTTAATATATTCAGTTTAATATAAGCCTTAGTTAAAAAGCTTAATGACACGGAGGTATAAAGGTGATACCTAAGGTAGGAAAGCGCACTGGCTATTATTAACTTGTTTCCTTGCACTTGCAAGTTTATATCCTCACAAAGCACAACTAGTATAGTGACTGAAATCATGGCCATGGGAAATCTGAAGTCCAAGGAAGACAAACAGCTATAACCTTGAACATCATATGTGGCGAATGCTGAGTCCTGATATGGTTCCTTGTGGAAGGGAAGAAGTTTGCTGTCTGACATGTCTCTAGGAGACCAGCCTTCAAATAAATAAATAGAAAGCTTGATAGGAAATATTTCTAGAGCACTTCCCTGTGCCAGATGCTTTATGTGAACTTCCTTGTCTAATCCTTACAGTAACCCTAACATAGGTGCTAATTATTATCCTACTTTTACAGATGAAGAGACTGAGGCTCTCAGAGTTGAAATAGCTTGCCCAGGGTCTCAAAGCTAATAAGTGTTGGACCTAAAATTCAAAACCAAGCCCTAACTAAATCCTGTGTCCTTAACACTGCTTTAAACTACCATGTCACAAAGAAGCTGAGAAGTGAGGGATGCTAAGTGCTTTAAATTATTTCATGTAATTCTTATAACAGCACTGTGAGGTTGGTGTAATTATTATCCTCCTTCTGCATATGAGGAAACTGAGGCTTAAAGGCAAGAGTTTGCTCCGGGTCATATTGCTACTAAGCAGCAGAATGGGATACCAAGCCAAGCTGTCTGGCTACAGAGTCTGATCTTACCACAGTTCTGTACTACCTGCCTGTTTCCCCTCCTCAGGCAACTCCCTATTTAGTTGGGAGGAGTGGGAGGTGTGGGAGAACTACAGAGAGACAGACATGTAAATGGGGTGATTAGTGGCATAACAGAAGTGTGTATAAAGTGCTTTTAGAACACAGATGGGGAAGCAATGACCAGATGGTGGGGGTGGGGGTAGGGGTGCTGGTTAGAGAGGAGGTGACTCTGAAGGAGAACTTGAATAGTGAAGAGGAGCTTACCGTGTGGGGCTAGTTATGGGATCAGAGTGATTAGCAGGCAGACATGTCTCTCAGGAGAAATAATGTGGCTGTGTTAACCTTGCTAAGTGTGGAGGAGCTTGGTGTATGAATTGTCTTTTTAATGTAATATCAGTTGAAATGTCTACGTAAAATAGATTTGAAATTTAGGTTCATGGTTTACGAATATAGAAAATTAAGAATGTTTCGAACTATTTGTACTTTGTTTTCTTTCTAGTTACGTGTAGTTTTGTATTAGTGTGCCATACTTTGCATAATAATGTGCACCATACAAGTTATGGCTAATAGAGGTTTGTGATGATATTTAAATGCAGCAGGAGAACTCATTATTTAAAGGACCACTGAGGTGCCTCTGAAGAACGTAAACGAAGACACATTTTGAAACGATCACCACTGATTTATCTAGTTTATATATTTGGTTTAGGAGATTTGGGAGCACACTTATGTTTGCTAGTTCCTAATGTGAGAGAGTCAAGACTGTCAGACTGAAAGGCAAAAACCACACAGGACTCCCAATTACCTAATTTATATCTACATGTTCTACTCTCTTCCTTAGGCGGGATGTAGTGACGCTTGTATTCCTGACCATGAAATAAGACTGTAGTCTCTGAGTGCCTGACTTTGATTGGTCTCTCTATTCTTGAATACAGTAAACATATTTGTTGAAGGGATGAGGTGACATTTGAGCTGATTGTTAAGGAATAGTGTAGCTTTAGACATAGGAAGATGGGATGGAAGTTCAGTGTAGGTAGGAGAAATAGCAAAGGAACAGAATCAGGACACTGTATGATATCTTTAGGGATTCAGTAAGGAGCCAGTTTGATGAGACTCAAGCACAGAGAAGGAAGAAAACCAGGATTCGTGTACCTGTTACATGCTGGGAATTCTACAAGGTGCTTCACATGTATGAACTCCTAAATCTTTGTAATAATCCTGTGAGGTAGCGTTTTATTAAAGAAAATAAAAGGCACAGACTTTTGTTTTTGGTTAAGAAAATAGTCTTTTTGCGGGGGGGCGGGGATCTGCAGCAGGGCAGAGCGCGGCCTCGGTTGCGGAGCAGAGCCGCAGGGTGGCAGCGGGAGCGCGGGGGGCACCGGGGGCTTACGGCCCGAGAGGACTGGGGAAGTTCGCGCTGGCGGCAGTTCGCGCTGGCGGCATGGGGCGGTGACGCCGCACTGGCCTTCCGCTCCTGCCAGCTGGTTGAGAGCAGGCGGAGGAGGAGGAGGATGCACCTTCGCCAACGGCTTGCCTTCCTGGGCCGGCGCGCAGGCACCTTGCAGAACAAGGAGTAGCTTGCTGACTTTGAACGCGTGGCAAATATTTCAGAAAGCTTCAAGATCAAGGTGGAGAAAGGAACAGTTATTCTTCCAAATTCATCTGCTTCAGCTATTATTCTTATTGGGAATGGACAATGGAATGTTCTCTAGCTTTATCATGATCAAAAGCCTCCTTCTGTTTTGTATTTCCATGAACTTAGCCAGTCACTTTGGCTTTTCACAAATGCCAACCAGTTCTGTAAAAGATGAAACCAATGACAACATCACAGTATTCACCAGGATCTTGGATGGGCTCCTGGATGGCTACGACAGCAGACTGAGGCCTGGGCTCAGAGAGCGTAGTACTCAGGTGAGAACGGACATCTACGTCACCAACTTCGGCCCAGTGTCTGACACGGAAATGGAATGCACCATAGACATGTTTTTCTGACAAAGCTGGAAAGACGAAAGCCTTCAGTTTAAAGGTCCCATGCAGCGCCTGCCCCTCAACAACCTCCTTGCCAGCAAAATCTGGACTCCAGACACCTTCCTCCACAATGGGAAGAAGTCCATCGCCCACAACATGACCACGCCCAACAAGCTGCTGCGGCTGGAGGATGGCACTCTGCTGTACACCGTGCGCTTGACCATCTCGGCAGAGCGCCCAATGCAGCTTGACTTCCCGATGGAGGCCCATGCCTGCCCTCTGAGATTTGGCAGCTGTGCATATCCTAATTCCGAAGTTGTCTATGTCTGGACCAACGGCACAACCAAGTCGGTGGTGGTGGCAGAAGATGGCTCCAGGCTGAACCAATACCACCTGATGAGGCGGACAGTGGGCACAGAGAACATCAGCACCAGCACAGGTGAATACACAATCATGACGGCTCATTTCCATCTGAAGAGGAAGACCGGGTACTTTGTCATTCTGACCTATCTCCCCTGCGTAATGACTGTGATCTTGTCGCAATTGTCCTTTTGGCTGAACCGAGAATCAGTCCCAGCCGGGACAGTGTTTGGGTTGACCACGGTGCTGACCATGACAACCCTCAGCATCAGTGCCCGGAACTCTCTGCCCAAAGTGGCTTATGCGAAGGCCATGGACTGGTTCATAGCCGTGTGCTACACTTTTGTGTTCTCTGCGCTGATCGAGTTTGCCACCGTCAACTATTTCACAAAGACAGGCCCAGCCTGGGACGGCCAAAAAGCCTTGGAAGCAGCCAAGATCAAGAAAAAGGAGTGTGAACTTACACTAAATAAATCAACAAATGCTTATACTACTGGAAAGATGACCCACCCCCCCAAACATCGCAAAGGAGCAGACCCCTGCAGGGACCTCAAATGCCTCTTCAGCCTCAGTAAAACCTGAAGACAAGACTTCTGAAAACAAAAAGACTTACAACAGCATCAGCAAGAACGACAGAATGTCCCGAATTATATTCCCAGTCCTGTTTGGCACTTTCAGCCTAGTTTACTGGGCAACATATTTGAATAGGAAGCCAGTCATTAAAGGGGCTACCTCTCCAAAATGAGCTGCCATGCTCCCAAACTCCAAGACAGCCATACGTTCAGTGATGGGCACCAAGGAGAGGTTGAGCTTGGGAGACCTCCCTTATTTGGGCACTATCTTTCAGGAAATTTTTGCATATTTAATAATATGTACAAATAATATTGCCTTGATGTTTCTATATATAATGTCAGATGTTTCAAAGATGTCACATTGACAAATCAAGCCACTTTCTGGAAAAACAGGAGACAATGGCTCTGACACTCAGATGCTCAGTATCTTACATTGATAGTTTACAAACAAGTATATTTTTAACTGTTCCAAGTGTTACCTAACAATGTTTTTTATACTTTGAATGTCATTTCATACAAATTTTCCCAGCAAATAAATATTTTAGGAAATACTCCATGATTATTACTTGACCAACTCTCACAAGAAACAAATATCACAAAGAGCACATTTTTCATTGAAAAAGAAACTGGGCATTTATGTACAAAACTAATTACCTTTGATAATTCTTACTGTTCTGAAATTAAAAGTACTGCATGATCTTATGCTAAGAAATAGAATAAACAAATATTTATGCAGACATTTAATAACAGAAATATATGGTACATTAGATTAACAGATACAATGTTTCCCCAAGGAAAAATTTAACTGCTTAAAAAATATTTTTTGTGGGGGAGGTGGGAATGAAACTTACTTCTCTCCCTCCGACTCCCCCCACTAACTGAACAATGATCAAGAAAGAAAAGATCTTAAAAAGTAGTGTGATGACAGTCTTGGCATTTAGCCTGAGCATCCACTGTCTGAAACATTGACCACACCTCACTGCAGCCAGTGTGTAGTGCTTCAGTGGCGAGAAATTGTAAATGAGTTATTTTCCATTTTATTTCCCTGTATGTTATTTCATGATTGACTTATTGCTTTAGCTTCTATATATGAATCTTAAATGTTCATTAAGAAATAAAAAATAAAAAAATAAAGGAAAATAGTCTTTTTAAAGAAGAGGAAACACAATTTTAGAAGTCATAAAATTCTAAGTAATCATTGAAAACCTGAACCAAGCCAGTGGGAAACACAGAAGAAAAGTAGAAGATATATTTTAGCAATATGAAGTTGGGGAAATGGAGGTGGAACTGGTTGGCTGGAGAAAGGGGGAAGTAAAAGGTAACTTCAGGTTTCTTAGAGTCTATGAAATCAGTGGTGCCAGTAAAACAGAGGAGGAGCAAGTTGGAAGAAAAGGTGTTCCATTTACTTTTAAGCATAAATATATGGAATTTATAGAAGCAGTGAGAGCAAATGATGTTGCTAAGGAAAATATAGAAGAGAAAGGAAACAGGAAGAGAGAACCCAAGTTGTTTTAGTATACACAGCAAACTTCTAATTCTCCATTATGGGAAATTTCAAACTTAAGACTTAAGAATTCAGTGAACCCCATTATATGTAGCCAGACAATCATTAACTTGTGGCCACTTTTGATCATCTGTATCTTCCCACGCTCCCCTCCCTTGATTATTCTGAAACAAATCTCTAGGAGTTGGGACCATAATCTATGTTTGTATGATTCTAAATTTTGTGTTCTTTATACAACACCTTCCCTCCTTGACGAAGCCTCATCCAACCTCTACCTGAATATTTTTAGAGATAGAGGCACGCAGTGCATTGAGACAGTTGTGTCCTTTTTGACTGGCTCTAATTGTTAGAAAGTTTTCCCTTTTATTGAGTTGAAAACTCTAGCAGATTTATTATTTTGGCAAGGACACAAGAACCCATGCTGAAGTTAAGAGTAGATTTAGACTGCAGAATATTTTTATATTGGGTTTGTAGTAAACCCTTTTTCTCTAAAGATCACAGTGTTTGCAAACGGTTTTACTGCTGCCATGTGATGGAGATGTCACCAGCTGGCATTCAGGGTGCTTATAGAACAGTCTTGAAGAAACATCTTGGAGCAAAAACATATTTTAGATGTTAAAAAAGAGTATCTCAGATCCACATATGAGAAGAAGGCTTGGCGTCTCTTGTAGGTGTAAAATTTTAAATATGTATTTTAAAAATGTTATCAGAGTAACACATATTTTTAAATATGTTTTTTCTTTTAAACTTTTACTGAAGTGTAACTCACTGCTTAAAAAGTACACTAACTGTAAAAATATAGTTCAATGAATTTTTACAAAATGAACAAAACAGCATTCAGAACAAGGAATAGAATTATTACCAGCATCCAGAAAGTCCCTCATATGCTACACTACCTTCCCTGCTCTGCCTAAGAGTAACTACTATCCTGACTTCTACCACCAGTGCTCTGGGTGCGGGGCAGGGAGGTGCCTGTTTCTTAACTGTACATAAATTGAGCCATAGTGTTTACACTCATCGTTTTTCTAGCTTCTTTGACTCAACAGTATGTTTGTGAGATTAATCCATGTTATTGTGTATTGATGTAGTTTGTTTATTATATTTGCTGTGGCGTCTTCCACATGTACCTCAATTTATCCCTTCTATTGTTGATGGACAGTTGGATATTGCTGTTATGAATATTCTTATACGTGTTTTTTGGTGTACATTTATGCATATTTCTATTGGATATCTAGGGTTTCTGGGTCATAGGTTAAGCATCTATCCCTGTGTAGCAGATAATTGCCACACAGTTTTCAAAGTAGTTATGGCACACTAGCAGTTTCACATCCTTTTCAACATTTGATATTATCTGTCTTTTCATTTGAGTTAATGTACATAATTTAAAAATCAAATATAACAGAAGGACTTAGAATTAAAATCAACAATTACTTCCCTAAAGCCTCTACTTTCCTCCCCTAGGTCACACTCTTCAGAAGTAGCCATAAGTACTATTTCTATTTTTAACAACTTTTAAGAGGCAGTGATTAATAACACAGGTTTTGAAGCCAGACTGCTTAGATTCTTTCCTTGGCTTCACTACTTACTAACTGTGTAACCTTGAGCAAGTTATTTAACCTGTGTCTCAATTTCCTCATCTACAAAATAGAGATTAATTATAGTACCTATCCCATAGAATTGTGAGAATTAATAAATATAATGACTTTCATTATGTGGTAAGTACTCAGTAAATGTTAGCTATAGTAATTAATTATGATGTTACCTATATTTTGCTCAACAAAGTCACAGCTGTCTTGATTCAGCGACTTTAGATATTTTCTATTGATTGACTTCCTGCTAAGATAGATGAAGATTTAGCTAAGTGATATCCTCTCTCACCTTCCCTTCTGTCTTTTCCCAATCTAGTTATGTCACTATTTTCAATTCATTCATTGAACTATGTCCTTATTTATATATAATAACATTTATGTTCTGTTCAGACTTAAATCTTCCTTTATTGAAATATTTATGTTATTGTTAGGTCTATACAATTTTTTTTTATTGCAGAGCTGCCTAATATGCAAGTTTATGCTTCCTTTTCTATATTCCAGTTTCAGAATCTTTGTGCCATTAAAGCACTATGGTCCTAGAGTCAAGTTTGAATTCTTTTTTATTCTCTTACCAAGTTGCCTTAACCAAATCTTCAAGATTTAATTGAAAAATGAACCTCTTCTCATGTCTTCTGCCTCTTCGATTCATTCCCTATTTCCTGGAGATCTCCTTCTTGGAGTTTTCATCACCTTCCCCAAATTGGACTTCTCTCTTGGTTTGCCAGACCTCTGTCATCTGGGTTTAGGACATCATTGCCTTCTTGACTTGGATCCAGTATTTTCTGGATCACTTTCTTCTTTCTTGCTTTAGGCCCTCATTTTGCTGGCATATATCTTCATGTAACTTTTTAATAAAGTATGCAGTCTGCAGCAAGGCTCTTTGCTCTCTCTGAACCTGTTGTGTGAAATGGGGAAATGATTTGCAATGTGCCTCACCATGTTATTGTGAGTGAGGATCAAGCACAGTAATATATGTGAAACCATGACCATCCTTGTCAGATAACTTCAGACCAGCTTTAGAGCATGTATTCCAGCAGAAAACAGGTCGGTAATCAAATCAGCCTCAGGAACTGGCTCCAGAGTTATGGGCAGAGTTATGAGTTCTTTTATGGGCAAATTGTATCCCCCAAAATGTTGAAGCCCTAACCCTCCATGTAACTGTATTTGAGGTTATAGGACCTTTAAGGAGGTAATTTAAGTTAAATGAGGTCGTAAGGATGGAGCTCTAATCCAGTAGGGCTGGTGCCCTTAAAAGAAAAGGAAGAGATACCAGGAGTATGTGTGCAGAGAAAAAAGTCATGAGAGGATACAGCAAGAAGGTGGTTGTCTGTAAGCAAGGAGAGAGGTTTTACCAGAAACCAGCCCTCTTGGCACCTTGATCTTAGACTTCCACTGTGAGAAAATAAGTTTCTGTTTTTTAAGCCACCCAGTCTGTGGTATTCTGTTGTGGCAGTGCTAGGAAACTAGGTTCCAATTTTGGCTCCAGTGTATAGTGTTTGTTAGACCTCTAGGACTGTTTCGTTATGTATGGTGTGCTAATGCCTGGTTTGGGGGGATTAAGTGAGCAAATAAATGCTTTATACAGTCAGTACCTGGTATGGTAGCCATTCAGCAAATCTTTGTTTTTCATAAGCCTTAAAAGGGGCTTTAAGTTATTTTAATGGAGCTGTGTCATTTATGGTTTTGTTTCTTTAATCAGATAATTCTAACTAAACATTTACATACCAAAGCAATGACAAGAGCAATTATCTCTGGGTAACTGGGTTAAGTTTTTTTTAAAGTAGCTTTATTGAGATATAATTCATACTCCATATAATTCACCTATTTAAACCTACAATTCAGTGGTTTTTAGTACATTCACAGATATATTACAACTATCACCACAGTCATTTTAGAACATTTTTATCACCTCAAAAACAAAACCCCATACCCTCCACCCATCATCCTCCTAGCCCATCTACCACCCCCAACCCTAAGTAACCACTGATTACTTTCTGTCTCTATAGATTTCTCTATTCTGGATTTTCATATGAATGAAATCACATAATTTGTGGCTTGGGGGCTTACTAGCTACCTACCTCCATTTGGATATTTTTTCTGCTCTTCTCTGTCTTCTCCCCTCCCCTCCTGCTGGCACTCCCTTTATGTGTATGTTGGTATTCTTAATGGTATCATTTCTCTAAGGCTCAGTTTATTTTTCTTCATTTTTTTCCTCTGTTCTTTGGCTTACATAACCTCTGTTGCTCTGTCTTTGAATTCACTACTTTTTTTTTCTTTTGACAGTTCATATCTACTATACAGAACCCTTTTTGTGAACTTCAAAATTGCATTGTACTTTTTTAAAAATTTTATTTATTTTTTGGCCACTTTGGGTCTTTGTTGCTGCACGCGGGCTTTCTCTAGTTGCGGTGAGCGGGTGCTACTTTTCGTTGTGGTGCGCAGACTTCTCATTGTGGTGGCTTCTCTTGTTGCAGAGCACGGGCTCTAGGCGCGCAGGCTTCAGTAGTTGTGGTGCACGGGCTCAGTAGTTGTGGCACACGGGCTTAGTTGCTCCTTAGCACGTGGGATCTTCCCGGATCAGGGATCGAACCTGTGTCCCCTGCGTTGGCAGGTGGATTCTTAACCACTGTGCCCCAGGGAAGTCCCTATTGTATTTTTCAACTCCAGAATTTCCACTTGCTTTTTTAAAAAATTATTCTTATATCTATTGATATTATATATTTGATGTGACATTGTCATAACACCGCCCTTTACTCCTTTAATCATGCTTTAAAAATTTTTTTGTGAACATGTTTGTAAGGGCTTATTTTGAAGTCTTTTTCTGTTAAGTCCAATACCTGGTCACTTTAACTGGCAGTTTGTGTTGACTGCTTTCTTTCTGCTTTAGGGATCATGCTTTCCTGTTTCTTTATATGCCTCATAATTTTTGTTGGAAACCAAATACTTTAGATAATATATTGTAGTAACTCTGGATACTGGTCCCCCTCTCCCAGGATTTATTATTTATTTATTTGTGTTTTAGTGATTTGCCTGGATTATTTTAGTGGAGTGTTAAATCTCTGACATTGTGCCTTTTGTTTTCAACAATGCCCTGGGACATTGTTCTACACACAAATCCAATCAAAGTGTGGGAAGAGTTTAGGAGCTGTTTTATGTCCTGCCTTTCCCTCTCCTTCTCCCTCAGCAAAATCTTTGAGCCAGGGCTCTGGAGCTAGGGTTGGAAACAATGGCAAGCTTCTCTGTGAGTGACACCCCCACTCTAGCTGTTGGACCCTAGATGGAGGTGGGATGAGGGGTGGTAGCAGCCTGAGGTTCTCTTGGCTTGCCTCTCTTGGCGTAGAACCACTGTTTCATGAGCCAGGGCAAGGACTATCAAGGCCTCAGTATTCTTAGTGTGCTATGCCCAAGGTAGTCTCTGTTTCTCAAGTGGGAACTCAGTCAAAGAAAGGAGCTCCCAACTTCTTGACCGTTCTCTCCCAGAACTTAGCCTAGTAATAGGTGGTCGAGGGCCAGATGAGAAACATTGATGCCCTGCACTTAACCAGGAAGAAGGCCCTCTGACAGGGTGCTGGGG